>NC_022009.1:31059763-31072925 GCF_000317375.1 Microtus ochrogaster | reverse complement strand
CCAAAACAATCCTATACAATAAAAGATCTTCAGGAGGCATTACCATCCCTGACTTCAAACTCTATTACAGAGCTACAGTATTGAAAACAGCTTGGTATTGGCATAAAAACAGAGACGTCGACCAATGGAATAGAATAGAAGACCCGGATTTTAACCCACAAACCTATGAACATCTGATTTTCAACAAAGGAGCCTAATTCCCACATAAAAAAGTTAGTAAAATTATTGTTAGCAATCTGGCACTTCAAGTAGCATCAAAACCAGTTTTTGCTGATTTAGACTTTCCACCAAAATTTTTTGAATATCCCAAATTCATTTAAGTATTTTATACCAAAAAGACAGTATACACAACTGACAAGAATCCTGCCTTTATTTTTATCAAAAGATATCGGCATGAAATTTACCATTTCTATAAGAAGAACATGCGATGCCATGGCTGAATTCAAGGTGAAAACCTTTTGGAAAAAGGAGGGTTGTGTGGGCATCTGGGAGAAAAATGCAATCTAAAATGGGCCTGGGCATGACATGAGAGAAGATATCAGAGAAGTGCAGTTGTAGGAGGATGCAGTGCTCTGGGAAGAGAGAGATTTTGCTAAGGACTAAGATAAACCGATTTCCAGGATCTTTCCCAGAGATGGTAAAGCAAAGCCCTTTAGAAGATTTTTTTTTTTTTTTTTTTTTTTTTTTTGTTTTTTGTTTATTTTTTTGTTTCCAAGTGCAAAGCAAATTTCAGTTATTTAACTTTCTTTCCCTGAATTTTCACAGTACTACATACAAATCATCTATGTTGATCCCCAGATAAAGGTTTGATTCTTTCAAATGGAAAGTAGCTCCAGGACGTTTTAATATGCAACCTGAGAACATTTAGAACCTGCAGTTGAATTTAGATTTTTCTAAATATGGGAGGAAATTGGTAATAACAAAGGCATAAAAGGCATTTTATGATTATGCCTGAGCTAAAAGAAGATTGTTTTAAGGACGACAGTCAAAAGAAATCAATGTGAAGCACTAGCAGTGCTGATCCTTTTACTTTTATTGTCCGTGGTGAATCAATTAGACATCACCAAAGTAACCACTGTGACTACAACATAAAAGTACTTTTCATTAGCTGCTTTATTCTTAGTCCCCACAACACTGTGAGGGAAAACTTTATGACTATGGCATACTTTTTCAATATATCCTGTCCAGGATCACCCACTCAGTCCCATAACTGCTTTTCTACAGTATTGAGACCAATTACCCATGTATATTTCAGCCTTAAATATAGAAGTACTGAGAGTTTATAGAAGCCTCAAATGAGTTGAATATTGAATTACTAAATAAAGCTTCATTACAACAGACCTCATTTTGGTTACTCTTTATGTAGCTGTGTGACTATAAATGACTGCTTTGTTGTTTCTGGGATTCAAAGTGTTTATTTTTCAGTTTCTGTAAATGTGGGGAGAAAGATTTCTTAAAGATTTTATTTCAACAAAGATAGTTAACATGTGTCAAAAATGGCTCAATATGTAGGAGGGCATGAGTCTTAATTCCAAAAACCATGTAAAACTCAGGCATGGTCACAGGTGCCTATAATCCTAACATTAGGTAGGATAGGCAGGTGCTATGGTATGGTTCATGAGTTAGGCAAGGGGCTGTAGATTAAAAGCCACAAAGACAAGGCTGTATAGAAAGAAATTATATCCCTACATTTAAATAAAAGAAATTTTAAGATTAAATTTAAAAAAAAGCCACAGAGATGCAGGTAATGCCAAGAATGTCCCCTTTATTGTGTTCCAGGGCAGCTTATATCGGGTCTCTTGACTACTGGCCATACCCTCTCAGCTGCAAGGCGACCATAAACCTGTCCCCTGCCATCAGGACCTCCTGAGGGTCTCTAGCTCAGAGCAGCTGCAAAGTAAGTTGTTTGCTCAGAGCAGCTACAAGCATAGGAGAACAAGTTATTTACTCTGGCAGGTAGAGTGCACAGGAAATTCAGGGTCTGAGGATCCACAATCCCCAACAGGCAGGCAGATCTCAAGAGCTCACTGGCTTGCCAGCATTTCTAAAATAATGAATTTGAGGTTCTGTGAGAGACCCCACCTCACTGGAATTGGTGGCAAATACCAGTGAAAGGCACAGAGGTCTCTGGCTCTCGATGTATGCACACACATGAATACATCATAGACATTCACCAGACACAAAACATAAGATGATGATGATGTCAAGACGTTGGTAAGGAGTACAGCAATCCCTTGGAAAGATTTTTATAATAATATGAACATATGTATATATGAACATATATATATGCATGCAAATTCTCATACCAAGCTAGTAAGCATGCATTAACTGTTAAAATTTGGTTCTTAACTTCTGTAGTCAAACAAAATTAGTTACTCACATGTGTCATTTGAGATGTCAAGTTTGAGAAGGTTGTTCTGTCCATCCTATAACTTCACTTATCTCTTCCTGGGTCTGCAGAAGTTCCACAGACATGTGAGTGGAGAATCTTTTTATAAACAGAAAACTTTCATGAGCTCACAAGGCCAGAGGATAGAACATGTTGGGTTTCATCCTGCCATTATACTCATAGTCCCATGTAGCTCTCTTTTCCTTCATAGAGAAAGAGAAAGACGTAGATCACTAACAATCAGAAAGAGATAGCATTGATTCAGCACCCTCATGGCAATGGTTGCTGAGAACTTTGGAAATTTACTTTGGATAATAATGACTCACACCACTTAACACTGACATCTGAAAGAGCAGCTGCTTTTAGTTGGTTAATATAGAAAAGAAAATGGGAGGAAGAAGAACAGCAGTCAAACTAAACACTAACAACTGAAATTCACAAAAGAGACAAAAATATAGAGGTTATACAAAAATATTATTTCTCATTACTGGAAAAGAAAGAAAAATAAGGTATTTTTTTTTTTGCAGCTGTTAAAATCATGTCTCACATTCACAATCTAGTAAAAACCTAAAGACCAAAATGAAAGAGAAACATCTGGGCACTAAACTAGAAAATCTTCTTGAAGAGTTTGATAACTAAGTTCTATTGGTGTGTTATGAATCACGAGTAATCAGGAGAAGTAGGAGAAACAGTTAAAGGTAGAGAAGATTAAAAAATTATGTAGATGTGGAAATCTACATAAACCAGAGTATTATTCAGGGTTCTCCACCAAGACAGATCAACCAGCTAAATAGACAAGAGGGGTTTTAGTAGAATTCATGTAAAGACTCATGGAGAATGAAATTTCCATAATAAGATGTTTACAAGTTGGAGAATGTAGGATGTTGAAATGTGGTTCAGTCCAAATTTGAAGGGCTCGGGGCTTTGGGAACTGAGGGTGAGGGTGTTAGACACAGGAAAGACCCTCATAATTTAAGCAGTGTGTACATAATTGTACTAGAAATCCTAGGGTTAAAAGTCTGAAGCAAATGCAGTGTTTATATCAAAAAGGCAGGAAAGCAATGGAACTGTAAGTCCAAACAAGGGGCTTTCATGTGTCCTCTAATGCTTCATTCTCCCTGGAATTATGATCCAGTGGACATAATCCAATCACAATGGAAGTGGTTGTCCTAGTAACCTAATTACATCTCCTCTGTAAAGACCCTGGCAGAATCACTAGAAACAATGTTTTATCAGCTTTCTAGTCATTAATCCAGGAAATTTTAAACCTAAAACCAATAAGACAAGCAGGTATTCTGATATCAAAGAATGAGTTAGAATGGGAAAAGAAACATGGTGCTTGGTTACTAGGGCATGAAAAAGTCTCATTCACTTTTTGCTTCCCTGCTATACTTCCTGAAGACACGGTCTCCTCTCTTTACTAGAAGCTTTCAAATTGTCTAGAAATCTAGAAATTTTCCAATTCTAAAAGCTATCTGTTTCACAGAGACATTAGAGTAGGTTGTGTCACATAAATATATTAATGTATAACACCTTTCTTTTCCTTGAGCACACCCTTCTTAGCATATAAAGACACTTGTTCATTTCAACATGGCCTTATGTGGTCAGGGTGATTACGTCTTCCTCACCACTTTATACCTATTGCCAAGTACTCTTCTTAGATAATGGGTGATGCATAGCATAGACTGAATATAATGAATAAAACTCAGCCTATCTTTCTCAGCCTCCTGAGTTTCTGAGAGCACATGTCTATGCCATCAAATCCAGCTTAAATATTTCTTAAAACAAATTCTTGCAAAGTCTTCTACATGCAGCATTTAATATTAAATTCTCCTCTTTTTACTTATGTTTCTGAAAAAATAGCTGTACTGAAAGGAGGCCATCCTCTCAGCTAACATCATTTATTATGGGAAAATTGAGGATTTGTTCATGAGGATTTATTACATTTTTTTCTTCTGAGCATATTCACACATAGTAAGATGTTCTGAAACAGAAGCTTGGGTTTTAGACTTTTTTGAACTGAAATTATTAGTTCAACATCTATTTTGTATTGAGGATTTTTCAAAACATGCCAACAAATTTTGTCACTAAATCTATCTCTAAATGTATTTTTTATTTTAACATAAGTTATGGTGATTCATATTTTAAAACATGACATATTGATATTGACTATCCTCATGAATATACTTAATTTTCAAGGGTTTCTATTGAAGACATATTTTATATAACTTTCGGTCTTTTTTAATTAATTAATTAATTAATTAATTAATTTAAGATTTCTGCCTCCTCCCCACCACCGCCTCCCATTTCCTTCCCCCTCCGCCAATCAAGTCTCCCTCCCTCATCAGCCCAAAGAGCAATCAGGGTTCCCTGCCCTGTGGGAAGTCCAAGGACCACCCACCGGAGGTCTAGTAAGGTGAGCATCCAAACTGCCTAGGCTTCCACAAAGCCAGTACATGCAGCAGGATCAAAACCCAGTGCCATTGTTCTTGAGTTCTCAGTAGTCCTCATTGTCTGCTATGTTCAGCGAGTCCGGTTTTATCCCATGCTTTTTCAGACCCAGGCCAGCTGGCCTTGGTGGGTTCCCAATAGAACATCCCCATTGTCTCAGTATGTGGGTGCAACCCTCGTGGTCCTGAGTTCCTTGCTCATGATCTCTCTCCTTCTGCTCCTGATTTGGACCTTGGGATTTCAGTATGGTGTTCCAATGTGGGTCTCTGTCTTCTTTCATCGCCTGATGAAGGTTAATATCCAGGAGGACAATAAAAGTATATGCTCAACTATGTTCATAGCAGCATTGTTTATAATAGCCAGGACCTGGAAACAACCTAGATGCCCTTCAATGGAAGAATGGATGAAGAAAGTATGGAATATATACATATTAGAGTACTACTCAGCAGTAAAAATCAATGACTTCTTGAACTTTGCATGCAAATGGACGAAAATAGAAAACACTATCCCGAATGGGGTAAGCCAGACCCAAAAAGAGGAACATGGGATATACTCACTCATATTTGGTTTCTAGCCATAAATAAAGGACATTGAGCCTATAATTCGTGATCCTAGAGAAGCTAAATAAGAAGGTGAACCCAAAGAAAAACATATAGGCATCCTCCTGGATATTAACCTTTATATAACTTTCAAATTCTCTCTCCCTTTCTAGAGAGAGAGATTTCTTTTGTGTGAAAAGATATTTCTCAAAAAAAAAGTAGATTCTTTAAAGAAAATATAGCATTTGCATTCCCAAGAAAACACTTATACAAGGGTCCTATCTTGGAAAACTATGCTAAGCACACTTTGTTTTCTAATCTTTACCTTCTCCGTGACAACTGGACTCACTTCTTATGTAATTAAATCTGACTAGATTTGAAATGAAAACATTTCCTTCCAGACCTTCATGACAATGAAAACCCACTGGAGCATCATCTAAAGGCAATAACACACATGCACCTACAGCATAGGAACAGGCTAGAAGAGAAAGGAAGTTGCAATGCTTCTGTTTATGCAGTGCTTATGTTTGACATAATCAATGATGTAGCAAATATTTACCACTGTGTGCTGTGTGAGGTGGCTGTGGCAGTGGAGGAGATAGAAAATAAAAGAGACATTAACACCCCGATTCCCTGCTCAAAGGAATTCTTTGCTGACTGAATGAGGCTAACAGATAGGGAGGGAATTTCTATTTAAGGATTACTTGTATATATCCCTTTTTTCAGATGTGCTCTAGCACGCCCCCCCCCCAAGTTCCAGATATGTTTGAGCAATAAAAGATTCACAAAGAAAGAAGCATCTCTGCCTTTAGAAGGATTTGACCTATTTCTTTTTCAATATAATCTAATTTTAAATTATCATATGAAATACTAGCTATCATATGGATTTTCAAACAAAATTAATTTTTATAGATTCTCTTCTCCTCCAACCATTTCCCACTTCTTTTTCACCCTCATCCTCCAGCCCTTGTTTCATTTATATGAAGTATGACTTATCAGGAAGAAGGAAAACAAAATTCATAAATAAAATAGATCACAGTAATACGGGAGAAGTTGCTAGACAAGGGCTTCTTTAGGTACCTTTAAAACAAACAAACAAACAAACAAAAAACTATACACAATGGATCCTATCTATAACCTCAGCACTTGAGAGGGTAAGAGGATGAAGAGCTTAGAACCAATCTAAGCTGGTTGCACTATAAATTAAAAAAAAGACAAAATAAATAAATAAAACAAAACCATAAACAATCTTAAAGGGTATTTGTTGACAGAAGTTTCTTTTTTGCATGGTCTTGCAATTGTTCAGCCCTGTATAAACACACAGAGGCTAATATTAATTATAAATGGTTTGGAATGTTGCTCAGGCTTATTACTACCTAGCTCTTACAACTTAAATTAACCCATATTTTTTTTTTTTTGGTGGGGTTCAATGAACATTATTAATGGTATTCAAGAGAGTAGGGCTTAAGCCCCTCCTGTTTTCCTTGGAGTCTGAAATGGATACTATGAGAGAGATGTTCAGTGTCAGGGGTTGTGTTGGGACAGGGTGTGCTCAGCAGTAGAGAGCCTCTTTCTCTCATGTCCTTGCTGGCATAGATAGTATAGACCATGGTTCTTACTGCTTGGAGGCCATTTAAGCCATGAGGCTCACCACCCTATTGCTGTAGCTGAATTGAATGTCATGCCAGGAAATGAGCTTTACAAAGTTGTTATTGAGAGCAATGCTAACCAACCCCAGCATCAAAGTCAGAATGGAAGGACTCAATGTTAAAGTCAAAGAAGACAACCTGGTCCTCACATTAGCCCAGGATGCCCTTCAGTGGACCCAAAGATGCCCACTTTGTCACCTTCTTGTTGTTTTCATACTTGCCAGCTTTCTTCAGGCAGCATATTAGATTACAACAGTCACATTGCGGGTAGGGACACAGATCGCCATGCCCAAGAGCTTTCTGTTCAACCCTAGGATGACATTGCCTACACTCTTGGCAGAACTAGTATTTCTTCTCTGTGTTTAGTCACACAGCTTGGTAACTTTTCTCTGTAAGACATTTTTATCTTACTTCGTCTACATCTTGCTGACTATTGCTTCATTGCCTTTCTTCTTCCCAGAATTCTCCTGGTCTGGTTGCCCTGCCTCTAATTTCTGTCTGGCTACTGCTCAATCAGCATTTTATTTAACCAATAGGAGTGAAAAATCCAAGTCTCTACAGTGTTCAAGAGCATTATTCCATAGTCTAAGTGAGATAGCCAGTGACACAGGTCACTGAGGGAAGCAGGATTTAATAGAAAACTGGTCACAAGTGCAAAAAAAAATTCTAATGGGATTTGTGTAAGAGTGTGAGTGTGTGTGTGTGTATGTGTGTGTGTGTGTGTGTGTGTGTGTGTGTAAGGGAAGCAGATAGGTCTGTAAGCTTGATATCGAGGATCAAAACCTATCATATGGAAAATATTTGACAAAGAAAATGATGATCATGTTAGAGGAAATGTCAATAAAGATTGTATGAGAACATGGTGCTTGAGTGAGTCATTTTTAAATGTCTAATTTCACTAGCCTATTAGAATAAAATGTTGTGTACACTTACATGAATGTTATATGATACAAATCACTCTTCATTCTGTCAGACGTCCAGATGGCTAGTGCATAGTCATCTCATTAATGCCATATCTTGGTGATTTCTGATGTCTCTAGAAATATGTCTCATGTTTCTGCACAGAATATTCTCTCTACAAATATCAAACTGGTTCATTGGCCATGATCATTATTTTCCCTGTGACAGGTTCCTTAATAAGTATCCACTTCTGTTTATGACTCTGTATGACATGAATGTCCAGCTGAGTTGAGGTCAGGATCTCTTCCACAATGGACTCTTTCTTTGGTTTGAGGCCCTAACTATACTCATGAAGGTACTTTACAGTCTTTTATACCTATAAAGGATTACTTCATTGACTGTGATTCTAACCACCTCTCCTCTTGAGACTTTAGAACCAGAGGAGATCAGGGGAGTAATTTTTTGTGGGTATTAATTGTCTGCCAGATGTTCATGTACTAGAAATCAGGCCACAAGTATGATGTATGCACTGTGAGAGAAGTAGCTCATTGTAAATTATTGGTCTTTATAGGTATGATTCTGAAATAAGAGTAGTGATCTCTTGGAGTAGATTCTCATTACAGCATGCTGGTGAGAAAACTGGATGATCCCTTATCCCTTCCTCTTTCTGCCTCTCTGGGGGTGGTATTTCTTGCTCCTGAATCTGGTCCTAACCTGATGCCGCATCTGTCAGGAAGTCTTCACCAGAGGTCATAAAAACTTGTACTGCCTCCTTCATTGGAATTTAAAGTTTGGGCAAAGCTGTTGGTGAGCTGGCTCAGCAGATAAAATCATCTGTTATGTAAGCTTAAGGGTATGAGTACAAGCACGTGATCCTGGGGAAAGGATAGGACGAGCTCACTAGGTTGTCCTTTGGTTGCCATATGCCTGACCATGTCATCTGCATCCACAGGCTTATATACACATCAAACACACAATCATGATCATGAAAATGAATTTAAAAATATTATAAATCTCCAATTCATTGAAGATATCATCCATTCTTCTTTTCTTGGCTGAGCTTAATTCAATCTACTTTCAGTAGCTATTAAACAGAATCTCCCAATCCAGCTGAGCCTAGCTATTAGGAACTCATTGACTCTTAATTGAATTGGGAAACCTACACATGACCAAATTAAGCCCTCTAAATGTGAGTGAAAGTTTTATGGCTTAGGAAGTTTGTAGGCCCACTGGTAGTAGGACCAGGATTTATACCTAGTGCATCAACTGGCTTTTTGGAGCCCATTCCCTAAGGAAGGATACCTTACTCGGACTCAATACAGGGGGGTGTGACTTGGTCCTGCCTCAACTTGATATGCCATTTTTTGTGATTCCTTATGGGAGGCCTTACCCTTTCTGAAGAGTTGATGGGGTATGGGATGGGGAGAAGGTAGCAGGGGAGTGGGAGAATAGAAGGGAGGGGAAACTATATAAAAACAAAAACACTTTTATTTTTTTTTATTTTTTATTTTTGCATTTTGTCTTATTTTTTTATAGTTACACAAGTCTTTATTTTTAATGACTCAGCAACAACACTTAATCCTGTAAAAACTAAATATCACCACTATTAATATTTATATATGATTCTTTAAGCATAGTTATCAAAGAACCCCAGAAATCATATATCTCTTTATAAAAATTTCAAGAATATGATCATTACCATTTTTCTTTCTTTCTTTCTCTTTATTTCTTTATTCATTTATTTATTTATTAAAGATTTCCGTCTCTTCCCCGCCACCGCCCCCCATTTCCATCCCCCTTCCCCAATCAAGTCCCCCTCCCTCCTCAGCCCGAAGAGCAATCAGGGTTCCCTGCCCTGTGGGAAGTCCAAGGAACCCCCACCTCCATCCAGGTCTAGTAAGTTGAGCATCAAAACTGCCTAGGCTCTTACAAAGCCAGTCAGACCCAAAAAGAGGAGCATGGGATGTATGGTTTCTAGCCATAAACAAAGGACATTGAGCCTATAATTAGTGATCCTAGAGAAGCTAAATAAGGAGAACCCAAAGAAAAATATATAGGCATCCTCCTGAATATTAACCTTCATCAGGCGATGAAAGGAGACAGAGACAGAGACCCACATTGGAGCACCAGACATAATTTTCAAGGTCCAAATCGGGAGCAGAAGGAGAGAGAGCATGAGCAAGGAACTCAGGACCGCAAGGGGTGCACCCACGTACTGAGACAATGGGGATGTTCTATTGGGAACTCACCAAGGCCAGCTGGCCTGGGTCTGAAAAAGCCTGGGATAAAAAAGGATTCTATGAACAAAGCAGACAAAAACACTTTTAAATAAAAATAAATGAAAATCAAATAAACAAAAAAAAAAATAAAAAACCAGTATTACTAAGGTATGTTATAACATACCTTTTTTCTTTTGCTTCAGGATTCCATGAGCTCAGCCTTATGTTTACTGTGGGGCTGTGCATCCGTCTCCATAAGTTGCTGAATGAAGCCTTTCTAATGACAACTTTGATAAACAATAAGTATAGCAGAAACATTAGACATTATGACATTATTACATTAACAATATTGACCTTTTTAAATTTTACTTATTTTTGTTAGATGTATTTGGCTGTATTCTAGGTCTCTGAGCTACTAGTAATTGGTAGAAACTAGACACAACCAATATATCTGTCAGCAAAAGAATGGATAAAGCAAAGGTGGAACATTTACACTGTGGAATAAAACTCAGTTGTTAAAAAAAATGATATCATCATATATTTGTATACAAAAAAAATTGCAGACAAATGAATGAAACTAGAAAAATATCATCCTGAGTGAAGTGAAGTAACTCAGACTCAGAAAGACAATCATGGTATGTTCTCACTTATAATTTGATAATAGCTGTAAAGCAAAAGATAACCATTCTTCAATCCACAGACCCAGAGAGGTTAGATAACAAGAAAGCCTAGAGAAGGGGAAATAGAATAGATTTTGTGGGTCGACTGGGGAAGATGGGAGGGGAACAGGAGGCATTAGGTGGGGATAATGTAGGAGAAAGTAAACAAGATATGACTTGAAAGGAGGGTTATTTCAGGCTAAGGTAGACCTAGTGCAATGAAAACTCCCAGGAACAAACCCTAGCAGAGACTCCAAGCAATAAGTGATATTTAGCCTGAACTGACCATCTCTTCTAAACAGATTAGACTTCCAATGGAAGGATTAGGACACCAATCCAGACACATAACCTTTGACCTTCAATTTATCTTGCCTATAAGATATGCTGGGGTAAAGGCAGCACAGAAATTGTGGAAGAGTCCAAGCAATGACTCGTCCAGCATGAGACCCATGTGATGAGAGGCAGCCAACTCCTGACAGTGCCTGGAGTGCTAAGAAAAAAAAAAAAAACATTTCTAGTGACCCAGCCATGACTAAAGAAATGCCATCTGTGTTATCACCAAACAAATAGGAATATAGAAGGGATGGGTAGAAAGAAAGCCACATAGAGAGTACAGAACCAAATTTGTCTTTACATTTAAAGAATTTGAGGTTTCTTTTGAAGGAAATAAATGATTTTAAATGAGAGGGGTGGGGACATAATTTAACTGTTCTAACAAAGCGCTGTTGCAGCCGAATGTCCATAGAAGGAACCAGGGAGATACCAATGTCAGAAAGAACAGATGGGAATAAATGCGAACGCTTAGGTAAAATTTCCTGTATACAGTCACAATGTATTCATTACCAGCTCTGCAAGAGGCAGTATGCGTGCCAACTGGGATGCAAACAAACTTAGTGAGAGCCCATAAAGTGTTTGCTGAGAAGTACCAGTTAGCCCCATAAGTGACATCAATGGTACACACAGCTTGTGAAACTCAAGGGAATGACAGATTCTGAGAGGACAGATGGTAGAATGATGTCATAGAATCCAAGATTCACTTGACTAATGGCACTGTCCTGTGGATTCAAAGGAACTCTGGCTTTCAGTGTGGCTCAGATGTGGAATCCAAAGCACAACCAGAAAAGGCTGGGTGTGTCATCCAACTCCGCTCACCAGTCTCAGTTCACTTTACAGATCGCTTCTACTCTCAATTTTAAAGCCTAAAGAAGTGTCTTCTAAAATTAGAACGCTCTATTCCATATTAGATGAGTTGCATCATGTGGTCAGTCTTCTTCTCCAATACTTTCCACACCATTTTCAGATTAAAGTGAAACCTTAGACTTTGTATGAATTTTATGTGACAAGCATATGGGACAGTTTTAATTTGAAAAAAAAAATGGCTTACAAAGAAGCAAATAAATTACAGTCTTTGTTTTCGTATTGATTAATATCTACTAAGCAGAGATTGAAACAACATGTATTAATTTGTATGTTATTTATCGTAAAAAGGTAGGTTACAGTGGAAAATTTAACTAAAATGTTGCATTCAAAACAGTGTTTCTCCTAGCTAAGAAGAAAACAAAATCTTGAAAGGAATCAAAGAGTTCATTCATGTGCATATGAGCACCTGGTCCAGCCTACTGCAGGAGCTCAAGAAGGCACGTGTTCTGAGTTCAGCAAGGAGATGAGGCCAGTAGCCTGCCTGGTCTTGCATGACTGGAGGAAGAATGATATGGATAGAGATATGAAAGGATGAATTTAGTTGGTAGATACTGGCCTACCATGCAAGAAATTGTGGGTTCTATCTCCAATAACCATTAAATTGAGCATGAAAGTGCATATCTGTAATGCAAGCATTCTGGAGTTAGAAGCAAGAGAAGCATTAGTGTAAGGTCTTCCTTTCTCAACTCAATAGAAAGTTTGAGGCCAGCTTGTTACATGAGACCTTGTCTCAAATAGAAACAGTGAGTGTTATTTAAATATGAGTGGCAAGGTTGCTCATTGACCATCCTTCTAACATCCATCAACTTGGGATTTAACTTTGACACAGTCTCTGACCATTGAACAATCTTCAAAATCAAAGTATCATGACAAGACTCCCTCTCAGCAATGTCCTAGTGGCTGCTGTGTTGAGGAGACTCTGCAAGAGGGAAATGAATCAGGAAGATTAATTATCAGGCACTTAAATTATCTAAGGCCATTGTGCTCTTAGAATTATACATTTAAGTAATCTAGAAATCTATGGACATTTCAAGTAAATTGCTATTTGTCACTGGCATCAGAACTATATCAAGCACAGAATAAATGTTAAAAGTGACATACTGACTGCTTGTTGGAGAGAGCATAGGCAAAAGTAAGGCCAAGCAAATTAATCAAA
>NC_022009.1:31027066-31058898 GCF_000317375.1 Microtus ochrogaster | reverse complement strand
CTGAGTGAGGTAAGCCAGACCCAAAAAGAAGAACATGGGATGTACTCACTCATATTTGGTTTCTAGCCATAAATAAAGGACATTGAGCCTCCACGCTTTTAAATTCCTTCCTATCCCATCATTTTGTTGAATAATAATAAAAGCAATATAACAATCTTATCGAAGGTGGAATCTGAAAGTTTGTTTTCATTGTTCAAATTTAACAACCAAAATTATTTAAGATATGAAAGATTGCATGATTTTAGGCTATAAGAACATTTTTAGAAAAATCAGTAAAAACTATTGATTTATTAAACTTAATACATCAATACTTCACATTTCTACAATGAAATACTTGGAAACTAAATAGTGACAAATATTTGATTTGCCTTATGGTTTGGCAATTCAAGTATATGATTAAATGGTCCCATTGTCCTGGAATTTACTTGAAAACAACAGAAGCACCGTCTGGAGACTTGTATAGTATATGTATATACATATGAGGGGATAGGTGTTTGTGACCTTCACTTATTGTTAACAGCTCAATTTAAAATAACTGGAGAAAACATCTCTGGGTGTGTTCGATGACACTTGAAGAGGCATTTATTGAAGAGAAAATAACTCCCCATTTCAACATGGGTTTTACTGTTTCTTAGGGGTGGGTTGCAAAAAGAAGGTAGTCAGTACTCATTTTTGTGTTTCCTATCTGTGAGCAAAGTGAAATCGGCTGCTCCCCATTTTTCCTTCCTTGTCATAATGGACTTGACAAACTTAAACTATGAACCAAAATAAATTCTTCCTTCCTGACATTGTTTTTAAAAATTAATCAAAATATAATGACACCTTCCCTTTTGTCTTTCCAACACTTCCTAAGCAACCCCCTCCTTTCCCTCTCTGAATTTCTCCACCCCTACTTTTTAAATTGTTTTTCTACCTCACTGCTGTGGGATAATGCTCTTGTACACTGTAAAGATTTGTCACTCATATTAGTTTAATAAAATGCTGATAGGCCAGTAGCCAGGCAGGAGGTATAAACAGGGTAACCAGACTAACAAAACTCTGGGAAGAAAAAATACAGAGTTAGTCATCAGCCAGACACAGAGGAAGAACAATGTGAATGTTTTACTGACAAAAGGTACCAAGCCATGTGGCTAAACATAGATAAGATTTATGGATTAATTTAAGTTTTAAGAGCTAGTTAATGATAAGCCTGTGTTAATAGGCTAAACATGTTATAATAAATATAATCCTCTTGTGTTTCTTGAGACTGAATGGCTGAATAATAATAAATATAATCCTCTTGTGTTTCTTGAGACTGAAACCAGGTGGGACAGAAATTCTCTCTACATCCCCTACAAAAAATCCATACATATTTAAAATATATAAATACATTATACTCAGTCAACATAAACTTACTTGTAAGCATAGGGTTTCAGGACTAACCACTTGGTATCAGATTGCCAATTTGGAGGTATTACTCTGGGAAAAGGCTATTTCTCCAGCTCTCAGTACTACTCACTCTGTTGCAGTTCTTTGTAGAAAGTTGAGATCCCATGAGAGTCCACCATTACACATTAACATGTTTTTGGTGTCATCATTGTCCAAGTCTTGTTCAGTCAACTATGGTGATGAGTCTTGGTGAGTGTAGTTTCTCTGACATTTCCAGGAGACAAAATGGCCATTTTTTTTTTTATTCTGCTGGCTTTTAAAATATCTCTGCTCACTCTCGCTGATTCCTGAGCCCTATATCCAGGTGTTGTGATGATTATTTCATCTCTGCATATTAATCTGTTATGTTTTTCTGTACTGGTTTCTGTCCCCTGCAAGATGTTTCTTTGATGATTGATCAGGTCAATAATTACCTTTAGAATGATAAATATTTAGATAAGGATTATTCTAGTTTAGAAAAGTGCCAGAATAGGTTCTCCTCCAAGATTCTTGCACTCATGGAACTCCTCATAGTTGTGTAGCTTTCTGTAACAAGGCATGATTTCCTTCCTGTTGGGTTGGTCTTAAGTCCACTTAGAGAGCTGTTAGTTATCACAAAGGTACATGTGCCACTATTGCAGCCTTAAGTTGTTCTTTTTCAGATATTTGTCAAAATAGTAGAAAATTAAGACAAAATTGTTATCTTTTGATCCTATAAGCATAGAAAGAAATGATATTTGGAATATTTTTGGAGGTATAACTACAATGACCTCAAAAATTGACATCATTTAAAGTCCACGTCACCTTATAGTATTACCATTATGGGGACTAGCAGGACTTTCAAACATTACCAACCAAGGAACCAAAGAATTTTATATGGGAACAAGAGACAGTCACCCAAACTATAGTAGGTTCCTTAAAAACATGTTGGTATATTCTGTTGGGTAAGACTACTTGTTCATTTTCTGGCTGCCCAGACACCCCCAAATAATCACACAGAAATCTGTATTAACTGCAATATTGTTTGGCCAAACCTTAAGTGTATTTCTAGCTAGTTCTTACATCTTAAATCAAATCATTTCTATTAATCTGTGCCTCACCACAAGGTTGGGGCCACCAGCAAGGTTTCAGCATTTGTCTGCTCTGGTGGTGGCTACATGGCATGTCACTGACTCGGTCTACTTCTCCCAGAATTTTGCTTATTTATTTATTTTTTTGCCTAGATCTATTCTGTCCTGCCACATGGCAAGGCAGCTTCTTTATCCACTAACCAATACAAGTAACACATATACAGAAGAACTTTCCACATCATCTTCCCTTTTCTGTTTAAATAAAAAGAAGGCTTTAACTTTAACATAGTAAAAATACATGTAACAAAACAGGTATTAAACAAGAATTACAGTTACAATATTTATATATACTTCATCTTTGATCATAACTAAGGAAACTATAATTATAACTATTCTTCAACTATACATCAATCAAAGACCACAGAAGGATACAATATTACCTAAGTAAACAGGAAGCACATTGTAAGCAATTTCCAAAACTCTAGAATTGACAGAGACATCTTGCTTTCTGTACAGTCATCCAAAGTTCCTTTGCAACATTGGGTTATCCATCTTCAGCCTACAGGCCCATAGTATATGGTAGACTTTTCAATGAAGCAGGAAATTTCAAAGACAATTCTACCTATATTGACAGTTTTTCAGTCACTTTATTCTGTGTCCTGCATAATGTCTGATCACTTCTTTCATGAAGCAGAAACCCTGAAGGATTGTCTTACCTTTAGGCAAGTTCAGCAGTCATTTTTCTGTGAGTCCTGCAAGTCCACTTCAAACAGCATAACATCAAGCAGTCCAGACAAGAAGACTTTCTTCCCCAAATAACTAACCAATTCGATAAGGAGCATCTTTAATGACAATCATCCTCTTGAAGTAGATTGATGCTGCCAGGAGCAGATATGTCTCATTGTTATGAAAAGTTCTAAGTTCTTAAAACATTTTATATGCCATATTCTATTAGTCTTTGAAGCATTGAAGATCATCTATCTAACTTATATATCTCTCTCTATATCTAGAAAACCCGACTAACATGACTACAACCTTGACTATTATAGATGACTATATATTTACCAGTATTTCTTAATTATCAACTACATTTTTAAATGAGATGCACAAACACAATACCTTAATCAATAGCAGAAATATGCATGTAACAAAATTGACCTTAAATTTGTATCAGTAGACCAAGATCCATACCAATGCAACATATTCATCTCTATATCATATCCCCCTATAACAATATTTGGGAATTTAGCCAATTTATTTGTCTCTAAACTTCTACCTGATTTTGGTTGGGGAAAGCAATTTTGGGGGGTGTTCACAGTGACTTTTCAAGGGGTCTTGTTCTATGAAACCACATTAGTCTAGAGAATCCACAGATTCTCATCTCCTGTGGAAAGGAAAGCAGAACCTCTTTTTAAAGCAGCAAATCCTTAGACCCAATTTTGAAGTCAAAATAGTTTTAAAATATTTATGATGGTTTAGCTTATCAGTCCCTAGAATCAAATGTCTCTCTGCAGTCAAAAAAATTCAAAGAAAACAAAATAGTATACATAATCCAGAATCTCTGCATATATTCCATCTTTTTGTGACTTATTGTTTTAGTCTATGACTGTCTGTACTCTGTCTCTTTAAAGACATTTTTATTTTTTTTACGTGAAAACTTTTTTTTATTAAAAATTTCCGCCTCCTCCCTGCCTCCCTTTTCCCTCCCCATCCCACTCCCTACCCCCCACTCCCCTCCTCCTCTCTCTTCAGTCCGAAGAGCAGTCAGGGTTCCCTGCCCTGTGGGAAGTCCATGGTCCTCCCCCTCTCCATCCAGGTCTAGGAAGGTGACTTTTTTATTTTTTGAAATCATTTACTTTCTTTATAACTGTCTATATTCTCTTTCCTCTCTCACTGATGCCTACATACATTTTTCCAAAATGGTGACCCATTTAGAGGTCTTTTCCATCTGAATTTATCTTTATTGCAATATGTAACAAGTTTTGTCCAGAAGCACGTTTAAAATGGTAAGCAGCTGGGTAGCAATGACCCTGGATGCTGGCTTTGCCTTTCCTGGGCTGTCATTATGGTGGAGGTAGTTCACTGCCAGCTCTGAGGCTGCTGGGTGGGAGCCGTCCTCGCCACTTCAACTCTGGGTAGCACCGTTGAACATCTAAACCCTTTTTATCTGAATAAAAGCTAAATTTGTCATGCAGCAAACTGTGAGGCCTGGAGATACCTCTATTTATGGCAGTGGGAATCCATCATGCTTTCCTCCATTTGCATTCTTAGCAGATCCAATCCTGCCATTTGCCCGTCAGGGACCGCTGATCCGTGGGCATGGTTTCAGCTACTTTCCTTGCAACACCTAGTGGACACATGAGCATCTGGACCCGAAATGGATGGCGTGCATCATCCCCAAATATTTCAGACCACATTGGCACACCATTCTGATGGTGGAGGCCACTAGTTCGTTCCCCAGAGCCCTGACTCGAATCACTCAGAAACTATATTATTTGCAATACTATTTGTCCAAGAGCTTAAGTGAGTTTCTTAGATCTTAAATCAACCCATCTCTATTAATCTGTGCCTCACCATGAGGTCATGGCCTATCGGCAAGGTGTCAGTGCCTGTCTCCTCCAGCAGTGGCTACATGGTATCTCACTGACTCTGCCTACTTTCTCCCAACATTTTATCTAGCTTTCCCTCCCTAGCTCTGTTGTGCCATGCTGTCTGCCAAAGCAGTTTCTTTATTCCTTAATCAATAAAAGTAACACATACAGAAGGACTTTCCATATTAATATTCTTTTCTGTAAGATTTATTTTTACTTATGTGTCCTGTCAGGAGCAGGAGAACACACAAAAATATGAAAACTGTTGTCAATGGAATTCAGAAAACTGCCAGCTGCCCTGAGCTGGAGTTTCAGTGGGTGCAGGTCACCTGACTTAGGTGCTGAGTGCTACACTCCAGTCTTCTGCAATAGCATTGTGTACGCCTATGTGCTGAGTGTTCTTTCTAGCTCCAGTAGACATTTTTTTTTACTAAATAGTTTATAGAAAATTTGACTACAAAAGTAAATTGGTCATGTTAGAACAAAGGGAGGGCTATATTTTAAGTTTACCCAAATTTAAATTTCTGAACACCTAGCTGCAACTACTTTATCTAGTATTCAAAATATTTTATTTCAATGTCAAATAATAATTCTTTAAAATCTATTTGCATGTCAATTCCTTCTCATATGTGGACACACATATGTACATATATACTTAAATTAACTCTACTGCATGTACATTTATAAATTATTCTGATGTCTATAGATGGGCCGGCACCTTTAAGAAGATTTGTTTTTGTTTTATTCTGTTTTGTTTTTGTCTCTTGATGTCACAAGCATACATAGTATTGATAGAAGTTATGTTTTGAAAATTTTGAGCTTCAACAGTGAAAAACAAACTTTGTATCTTAACTAAGTTAAAGGCTGTACAATCTCTGTGCAAAGCTGTTTGCTTCAAAATAATTAGGGAGATATTTTACAGCAGCAGAAGAAATATAAACTGGGATAGTATTTATTTCTCTTCAAATCACTCCGAAGATACCAGCAGTCTGGCAGGGCGCTGTCAACCATGAGAAATTCCAATTGAGAAGAATAATCCTTTGAAAAAGATAAAAAGAGTGAAAATATTGGCCCCAAATTGAAATGTCCCTAAAATGCTGTAACATTAATGATATAATTATCACAGAAGAGACTGTCTAATCTGAGCAATACCAAGTGAAGAGTCAAATAGCCTTCGAGAGTAAATGTAAAGTCACAGCTTTGCTGGGAATAAAAGTCACACACATGTGTTTAGGAATCTATGTAATCCAGTCGTCTAACACAGCAAGAATCATACACATTTGAGTGTGTGGCAAATAGGGAAGAATGAGAAAGGAGTGCTGACGCACTTGGAGCGAATTCTCTGGACACTCAGGAACAGAGGCCACTGAAGGTTTTAGTTGGTGAGTTAAAGTGCTAAGAAGTGTTTGTCACTGGGATGTGACTTTGTTCACATGCTAGTCACATTATTCCTTTGCTGTCAACAGAAAGATAATATCCTTGCACTACTCTCTAAACTACAAAATGGGGTTGTGGACTACGGTGGAGGCTATCTGACTAAGTTGTGCAGAAAAACAAAAGTAGATGTACAAGGACATCACATTGAAACAAAATAAACAGCAACAACGTCTACTTAAAATATTAAGGAAAAAAATAAAAGAACGTGGAAAATTCCTGAAATCTCCCTTTTGTAATTTAGGTGAGCTGGGAAAACCTTCTTGTCCAGCAGATTTTTAGTAAATCTTCAAATTAAGGTACCACATTATTAGAAGAGTTGTCTTTCTTCTACTTTTAAAATTAGATAGTAATCATCCAGATTACAACATCCAGAGGAGAGAGGCAAAGCAGGATTGAGTGTCCAACTTAACCTACTTACTGCTTTCTGCAATAGTGATTGAGATGACCTTATAATTCCTCCCCAGATTATGATTATTGTTTGAACTGTTGAAAACTTTCAGGCTGCCTAGAAGACAAAAGTGCCCCTTCCCATGGAGAGACTGTGACAGCCATGGTGAACACGGGCAAACACCTCAGTTCACTCACCTCTCACCCTGACAACTGATGCAATGGCAGACACAATATCATAGGTATAAATTAACCCAGTCTTGACTGAGATTAGGCTGGCAATAAATGCTCACAGATTTAAATTGTTCCTATGGTTTATGAAGGCAAAATTACCTTTTGAATTCAAACTATGAAAATCAGGTGGCCAGAATATAATAAACAGATGTGATGTATTGGGTTTATTTATCACAGCGAAAACAGCCTGGAATTAGAAAAACAAAAATATAAAAACATTCAACACAGAATTTAAGTCAGTCTTCCGTATAATCTAGGGAGGGTGTTAGAAATAGTCATTCTTAAACCTTTCCCTTAAACTGCTGGTACAGAGGCTCTGGGAGAGGACTCGGGACTGTGGATTTCTAAGCAGCCTTCTAGGAAGTTTTTATGATCTGGCTAATTGGAGAATCATTAGATTTAGTAAATGATGTAAAGGAATAAAGTGCTATAGACTAATCAAAGTGATGCTGTAAATATTTATAGTGTGACATAAAACTACTAGAATATATGCTAAATGTTTAGTATTATTTTTTTTTAAGTATAAAGTAGATAACTGTGCTGATTCAATTTAAGTGCTCCCTTCAATCATTTAAAAACTAAAGATGAAGAAAAGAATGAAAGCAAAGAACTGCTGAGCCAGACCATGGGGCTGACTGTTTCATTGGATGGCAGGTGTTCACTTAGACCCCCATTAAAGGCGAAGTAATGAGATGGAGTGCAGAGGTACAGGAGGTACAGGATATTTCTCCTTCTCCCCTGGAGTGTGCCCCAGGCAGACCTAATCTGGATCTGGCATATCCATCTGTGTGTGCCCCTGGATGGACTCTCTCTACTGGGTCTACCTGCAAGTGCTTTCCCAGAAGCATGTGGAATGAGGGGTTCAACTCCATCAAAATAAGAGAGGCCAGCTCAGTTTCTAATAAATTATTTCCCTTTAGTAAATGTTTTACTTGTAAGGTAAATGCACTTCTGGGTTGCAGTGTCTAAAAATATATTTATTCAGCCTGTTGCCATCTAAATACTGCTCCTTTTGCATGGCGCTAAGTGGCAACAGAATAGCCAGACCTCACGTTGACCTACACAGAATGACCCTGGTTAGAAAACTCAATACAATTAGGCTTATAATTAGTTTCAACTGAGCATTGCTTTTCTCTAAAAAGAAACTCATTTACATTAAAAAGAAAAGACTGTACTGGGTTTTTTTCTACTGCCCACTTTTTAAAAAAACACAGAATTATGTTGATAGAATGTAAAAATTAGTGAAACCCTTCACAAATATTTCTATCATACAACAACATGTTATGACAAGTTTTTAAAGTGCCCACAGTACCTAAAAGCACTGCATGTAAATAAATAGTTTGAAGATAAATTTCATTTTCTAAAAGCGTAGTGTTGCTATTCGAAGTATTACTATTCCATTTCAAACCACTGTACATATTAATCAGCTTTGTAGGGAGCTTTTCTTGCCTTCTGCTTTACCACAGCAAAGCAGATAACTCAGTTATGATGTCTTTTCTCTCCAAGGATAGGTCTTTTGTACATATAATAACTGTACAGATTTATTGAAGTATCGCAACTCATATTCTTTGAAAGTTTCACAGCTTTTAACCTTCTGGTTTTGTTAAAATTGCAGCTAATATTCATAGAGAAATGTATCCCGTAGCATTAATTGGCTGAACAATTGAATAATCAAAGTCTAAGAGCATCCACTTTGATCGGAATCTGTAAAATTGATGCAACACTAATCTGCTGTCCATTTGTTCTCCTGTTAACACATAAACTTTTTCAGACACATTTCATTTTTCTGCAGTTGAGTTTATTCATAAGTAATGATTGCCAGTGATCGGCAACAGCAGCCTCATATAGGATTTCACTGTACTGGGATCTTCAAAAAACGGTATCAAGAAATCTGTTTAACCAGCTTCAATGTTATTTGAAAAAACAATGATTTAACTTTATGCTGTGGATTTTGCTTAATTGCTGCTGATTTTGCTATTATAAATAAATTCTGTATGTGAATATATCAGTTAAGTCACCCTGGGTCCTGTAATCACGGTTCCTAAAATCAATAATTATTAACAGGACATTTATAGAAATTAACTATGGCCATGATTCAACTGAGGGTGTTGATAGTTTAAACCCATACTAGGATGTTTCAATAATATATTATTAAAAATTCTACTACATTAACCCCTTCAAACAATACTCTAAGCTTTTGGAAATTCCTACAAACTTCACTTTCCAAACCTGATTAGAAACAACACCTTCTCATGCTTAGCAGGAACACCTAAAGGCAATCTATCCCAATAACATCTAAGATCAAAGTAGTATACAGATTATTTAACACATAGCCAATAAAATGATGAGACACTGTGACATTTCAATATCACAAATCTTCTGAGTTACTTCTGCAATCATACCTCTCCATGCATAGCTTATGTGACTACTAGTAGAACCATGAAACTAGGGAAATGATTAAACAAAGAGTCAGAAAGAAAAAAAAATATGTTAGGAAAATGCAATGTATAAAACTTATGTGTTAGAAAAGGATAGACTGGGGGAGAAACTTCAATAGAAAGAAGGTTTTAGTTTCTATGCCTTTTCTTTATCAATGCTCTTTCAATTAACATCTATTATTAATAGCCTAATGTCTCTGTGGAATCATTATACAGACTGAAACCTCTAATTTGAGACAAATCTGTAAACAAAGTACACACACACATACAGAGAGAGAGACACACAAAAGATGCAAACAGATAAACACACACATACTTGATTATCCTTCAATACAATATTATATTTTTTTTAAAAATAAATCAAAGCCAGTCACATTTCCATGGCTTCACTAAATCAAAACTTGGTAAATTTCTTAGACACTGAGGAAACATAAGAGTTTTAATATTTTAAGTGACATTTTAAACTGTATAAGAGGCACATTTTTTATTTTTGTATTAAACCCTTTAATTAAGCATACTGAAAAGAACCCAGATTACGTGAGGAGTTTAAAGAACATGTATCCACCTGTGTTAATACCATCATTATGACAGATTTAAGAATTACCAGCACACCAATCGTGTCATGAATTTCCTTGTAGAAACTTTCTTAACTTTAGAAGATAATCACTGTTATGCCTTCAAAATTAAGCAGGTAAATTAAAATTATTGGTGAATTATAAAATATTATGGGTAGATACAATGTTTTGTTCCATTATTAGAGCAATAAAAAAGTGTTAGCACATATTGAAAATAGCAAATGCTATTTTTTTGCATCTTGGTTCCCTATGTTGAAATTTCATTCCCATTATGAGCTAAGAATTTGAGAACATATTGTTACTATTGTAGTCAGGTTGGGATATGAAAGGAGGTAATTTGGTAAAAACTACCCCAATAGAATCCTTAAGCATTTGGAAGAGGAAGAAATGAGATATGTACAGTACTTGGCTATTTCCAGACAATGTTTTAAACCACATCCAGAAGCTGCCATAAGAACAATCTCCATTAAACCCCATTTCACTAGTTAAAGAACTATCAGCAACCTAACACTATTATTTATAACTTACCAATTCTATGTAATATTTCTAGTAACAACTGGAAATTCAGTAAGATTATAGGGTTGTCAAATAAACTCATAACTCTGATACTGCATAGTTGATAAGAGTATGGAATAACAAGAATGATATACTGAATACATTTGTTTAATCTGTTTGAATCATTATACAATGATAATGACTAGTCAATAAAAACTTTAACTTTACTATACATAGTTTTATATAATAAGCATAACAACTCGACTCATAATGTTTTGTCATCTCCCCAGTCATTCTTCACACCATTACTATATATTGTGATACTTTCCTGCTTCCTCCAAAGGTCCTGGATCTGCAAAAATGTCTTCACTATTATATTTTGACACTTTAAAGACTAATGCAGAAGATGATTCTTAAATGTTGAAAAATATTTCTTTGATAATTTATTCAAATAGTTTAAATTGGCAGATATTTTTAGTTTTGGTTTAATGATTTTTCATTTTATGAATGTTCTAGTGACAGTTTTTGGTCTTCAAATTTTGGAGATTAAAAATATATTTTATATAAACATTCCTGTACAGGGTTGCATGCCATCATATTTATATTTCCCAAGACTAAATGCTGAAAAGTGAAACAGATATCAAGAAATGTATATTTAAACTTATTAGAGATGCTTAGACCAAGATGATTCAGTGGATAAGAGCACTCCCCTTGTGTGGTAGTTTGAATGAGATGTCTACAACAATCCCAGGTATTTAGATAAGTTGTCCCCAGTTGGTGGCACTGCTTGTGTAGGTTTATAAAGTGTGGCCTTGAGAGAGGAAATAAGTCACTGGAGAAGGGGACTTTGCAGCTCCAGATGTGATTTCTTAGCTGTTGCACCAGGAATATGCCTTTCTTTGCCATCATTAACTCTGACCTTCTGAAATCATAAGCACAGATAAACTTTTCTCTATCGGCTGCCTTGATTATTGAGTTTGTTAATTAATAATAGGTAACTAAACTGCTTTGAAAATATGGTTACTTTATTTAGATGCCTGGAATCCATGATGTGAGAGAATTAGAGCTTGAAAGGTTACCATGGTATATACACACTTATCATACACATGTGCACACACACACATATTGCTACTCCTCCTCCTCCTCCTAATAATAATAATAATAATAATAATAATAATAATAATAATAATATAATTAATTGTCATGGGTTTTGGAATATGGCTCAGTAAGTAAAACAACTTCCTGTGAAAGCATGAGGATCTGATTTCAGATCCTTACCATCCACAAAATAAAACAACAGACAAAAGACAAAGAATATAGTAATGAGTGTGTGTAAGCCCAAATTAACAGGCATAGAAAAGCTGAGTCCAGAAGTTCATAGTGTAGCCATCCTAGCCCACACAAGCAGTTTCAAGTTCAGTGAGAGATCTTAAAATAAAGAGGTAGAATGCACATAAAGAAGGACACTCAATGAGTTTCTTCTAGAAAACTATGATGTCCTGGCTTTTAGTTGATGTCATCATGTAATTTATATTTAATGAATTTTATGTGTTTAGATTTAGTTCCATTATTTTATTATTTCTTTTCTATAAGTAGTCTGTAGTTTGTATTTTGAATTCTTATGAATTTCAGAGTTCATTTAAAAATTATTTCTTGCATTGCCTTATAAAGTCAATTGCATTTTACTGCATCTCTTTGTATACTTATGTGATGGTTCAAGGCACTATAATACACAGAATTAACTTTTTATATTTTTCTTTATCAGTGTTTTATCATTGCATTATTATATTCTACCAAGTTATTTGTCCATGTGTCGTGTCTGTGTACTTTAAGAACTTCAAGAGAAAAGGGACATTTTCTTTCAACCTTCCAGGAGCTCAAATAATCACATAATCTAACTAGATTTCCCTTCTTAATCATTCATGTGTTTTCCTCTAGTTGTTGAAGTTGGAATTTTACCCTGAAATCATTATCCATATTAAGAACTTTGTCTGACAGGACTTGTAGAGTAGTATTGTCCATATTACATTCTCTTAGTGTCTTACACATAGCATTTCATTCTTTAAACATTATTTCAGAATATTGATTTCTCATTCTATATTTCACTTTTTAAATATCATCCTATTTCCATCTGAGTCAGGATTTCTGATCAAAAGTGACTTTTGCTGGTCATATCTGGTCATTTTCAAGAGACCCAAGTGATTAGGTTTATGACAAGGCAGGCATAGTAACAATAACATTCATTACATATTCCAACTTAAAGATTACTTGCTTACTTTTTTCTTCAGTTACTACCTGAGCAGAAATTTTCTCATTGTTAGTAAAATTTCAAATACATAAAAATTAGTACAGGAATCTTTTTTTTTTTTTTTAGTTTTCCCACAACACATAGCAGATACTAGACAAAAGAATATTATTGAGAAATTGGTTAGTGAATACACTAGAGAATGAATGTTGACCAAGAGAATAGCACAGTTTATACCTTTAACTGAACTCCCAGAGAGCTGGAGAAAATATATAACATTAAACCAAGCAGCGAAGCCCTGATGGCTGGGAAGATAGTGAAGCTTCAGAGTGAACCAAACTCATGTAGACATAGAGCATTCCCTTTGGAACAGAGCCTGCTCTTGCTATTAAACAATAATTAGTCTTTACTTAAAACATCAAAAGGATCCAAGACTGACTACAGATATTAAACAGACATCACACTGGCCACTTGGGTTTCAATTTGTAAAGCAAATAGGCCAATCCATCTCTTTTCAGTTATTACCAGACTTCATAGTGGACCCATTAGCAGGATCATGCTGGTATGGGAGAAAAAAAGAAGTGTGTAAGGACATGTAGAAATTGAAATTCTGACCCAGATGTTAAATGTCTCTGCTTATTTAAATTCTGTAGCAGAGAAGCATATTTTACATTTCCTTCTAGCTTGTGCTTAGTAGTCTGAATTTCCCAGTCATAATATTTATTTCCTTTCAATGATATTGTATTTCTATATTCTATATCAGATAGTCTTTAATGTAAACATTTTATGTTTTTAACCTTATCATGTACTCCATCAAATACACACATTCACTCATTTAACAAATACATTGAACACAGGAAAAAAAGTACCTATAATATCTCAGGGAATAGTAAATTAATAGATCACAAAGTATGCAAGGAAGTATTGGTTTTATTAAAAATCATTGCAAAATATAATTTTATATATAGGAAATATTTGAAAATGTAAGTAAAGGCAATAAATTAAAGTGCTTACCAAACAATATGAAATATTCTATGTTGATTAGGTAATAAAAAATTATACCAGAAAATATGCATCTTCCTCACTGTCTTTAAAAATCAGATATGAGTTATATGTTAAATGAAAGAATGATAAGAAGCTGAAAGGCAAATTTTTACCTATTTTTCTTGATTATTAAATACTGATAGTGAAAAATCACATTTAGATACATGGGCTTACATTACACATATATGTCTTCCATGTCCTAATTATAGCACCTTAAAGAACTCCATGTATTCAGTATGCTTTTGTGCTTGCTCTCTGTATTACGGGGCAACAATAGCAGTACCTAGACCATGAGCATTGAAATGGTAACATCTTTGAGAAATTTAAAACAACATCTGGCTCACAATAAACCTTTTATATTTTTCTTTCTTAGATAATCAGAAACCAGAGAAAAATATTGTGATTTTGCTGAGCATATTCATGTTCATAAATTCTCCATAGGAAAAGTCCAGATTCAATGACACAAAATATGAACGTGAGATTTTAAAGAAATTCTCAATGATGTGACAAGGCTTATATATATGAAATATAGTTATCTGCATAACTAATGTATATTTGAATTAATTAACATATAGAGAAAATGAAAACGTCTACCAGGAAAAACATTCAAAAATGTTAAATTATTGAACATTTATGCATATTCAGATACTTTGGAGGACTCAACGCCTAATTGATAGGGTCAAGCTTCATGACCAGTTTGTAGTGTCCTTTGTACATAATCCTCTCTTAGCAAACAAATCCAATATAAGCTCGAGTCAAATTTGTAGCTCTAAGAATGAGAGACAGATCTGAGTGTTTGGTCGTTGTGATTACTGGAACTGCCTAGCTACAGTGCATCACAGGGAAGCAATATGAGAAATACGTGTGAAAGCTGAGAGTTCCTAAACATCAGTATCCAAGAACTTGATATCTAAAACCTTGGTATAATATTTTTAATTGGGGGTGGGACTTTGTTCCCTCTTCCCTTCCCTTCTCCTTGCTCGGATTTTGTATGGTGTGAAACTGTAGGTTTCTGAGTCCTGTCCTGTATATTTTATTAGATTGGCGGAGAGTCATCCTTCTTCTTTTCTGGAAAATGTTTTCTTGAAATCACCCTTCATCCCTGACTCTTCCCACCTCTTCTATTGCATAGATCCTCAAGTGCATCCCATTTAGCACTGGGTGTTCCCAAATTTCTCACTGTCTGAACATTGTCTGTTTGTTGTTCTTGATGTAAATTTACATCCACTGCAAGAAATAAGCTTTTCTGATGAGGGATGATGCTACCCTGATACATGCATGACTGTATCAACATATCATTAGGAGTAACTTTATAACTATGTTTCTTTAGCATAATAAAGCATGGTTTTCTGTTTGGGTCCCATAATATCTGTAGTCTTAGGGTTTTGCCTCCCCCCTTTTTAACACAACCAATATATGTTCTATCTCATAGAGCAGGCCTTGCAATTATTACCGTCTTGAGAGGCTATATCAACCACACTCCAGAGCAGTCTTAGTGTTTAGGAGTACTTGGCTAACCCAAAAGTGATTCAATGGTGTAAGAAGGGATGGTGAGTGTGAATGTGTGTGTGTGTGTGTGTGTGTGTGTGTGTGTGTGCATATTTAACTTTCACTTTACCTTTTATTTTAGAAAGAGAGAATAAAAGACCATAAAGTTAGGTTTAAAAAAAGTAAGAAGTATGTATGGGTGACAGGGAGGAGTTGGAGGAAAGAAATTGCAAAGAAGATATGGTATAAATGAATTATTGTTCATCAATAAAGAGGAGAACTCAATCAATTTTAGCAAAATGTATAGAGACTAGGATGTTGTTAATAGAAATAAGTCTGACCCAGAAAGCCAGGCTGTGCATGCTCTGTATTGTGTGGGACAGTTTAAAGAGTACATCTGAAAGTTGAGTTGTGATTAAAAGGAGGAAGCAGGCAGGAAGGGTAGAAGAAGCGAGGCTAGATTTGATCAGTGCACACTTCAGGAACTAAAATATTACATTGCATGTACTACATTACTGCACCACACTCTGTCCTTCTGAGTAAATATGCTGAAATTAAACAAAACTATAAATGGAGGAAAGTAGCCTCAAGGGGCTCTAGCTTTTTCTAAATACAAATGACAATTGTTTTTACAGATGTGGATAAATTTTAACATTTTGTCTAATCACTAAAGTCTGGGTGATTGCAAAGGTAAAAATTATGGCAATAATTTTTATTTTCCTACTCTGATATTGTCATATAATAGAAAAGAGACATTATTTGTCCCCTGAAATATGAAATCTAAAGGGAAAAGGCAAAAAGTAGAACAGCATGGAACACAATTTTCTTATAGTTTCACATAGCCTGGATTTTTGGCCTTATTCACAACTTTGATATATTATGAAATTCAGGAAGTAAATGAAGAAAGTATTTTCACTCAATTCTATTTCTAGATATTTGCCACTTAAATTAGAGTGGTAGGCAAACATCCAAATTTGAGAGAAAGAAAAAAAAATGGAGTTTGGACCAAAGGATAAAGGAAGGGCAGTCTTCAGAAGTGATTTAAAATAGGTCAATGAGGAGATAGTCAAAGTGGTTTGAACTTAATTAAAGCATCAAATGGGGCTACTGAAGAAAAAGTACTATTCTGATGCCTAATACTATAAAATTGCTCAAAATCTGAGCATGGGGCAGTCAAAGGACTATGGACAAGAAACTTAATACTGATGTTTACAGTGTCCCAGTGCCTCCTTAATATCTATGTGTGTATCCATAGACAACTTCTATCTTCAACCCTAAAAAGAAAAGCATTTCTTTGTAGAAAACAGAAAAATATATGGGAAGAAGTATTCAAAGGTGCCCTACTTGTTTAAGAAATGCTGGTTAAAAATTCAAAATCTTATCAAAACCTTGATTAAACCTAGTGATTCAGAAAACAAAACAAAAAGGTGAGTAAGTAAATTAGCAGGTAAGTGGTGAGGGAGGTGGTCATGTAAGGAGGGAGAGAAGAGAGAAAAGGGGTTGAGAGGAATCCAAATGTGTTATATAAATCTATGAAATTCTTGGGAGAACAAATTAAATAATTTTTAAAAAGTATTTTGTTTCCTTATTTTACCACTGAGTAGTTCTTTAATGTGTAAATGTGACACATTTTCTTTATCCGTTCTTCAGTTGAGGGGCATCTCGGTTGTTTCCATGTTCTTGCTATTACAAATAATGCTTCTATGAACATAGTTGAACGTGTTTTTAGTATGCTTGAGCATCTTTTGGGTATATGTGCAAGAGTGTTACTGCTGTATCCTGAGGTAGGTTGATTCAGTCTACCTGAGCTAATGGGAGCTCACAAACACCAGCTGGGCTGGGAAGGAACAAGCATAGGACCAAACTAGTCCCTCTGAATGTGGTTGGCAGTTACATGGCTCCGGCAGACTGATAGGCCACTGTCAGTGCCACTAAGTTTTAGCTCTTGTACTTGTACTAGGTTTTTGGGAACCTATTTTCTTTGGATTCATACCTTGCTCAGCCTATATATAGTAGGGAGGGCCTTGGACCTTCCCCTAAGCAATGTGCTGAAGAGTAGATATGGGTGAGGTGGGTATGTGTGTGTGGAGAAACAGGAGGAGGAAAGGGAGTGGGGACCTGGATTGATATAAGTAATGAAAATAGATAGTCTGTTTTCTTTTTTAAAAAAATTAAAAGGTATTTTGGGCTAGATATAAGTAGAAGTTCTATCTTCCTATATTTCTGATTTGGTCTTTGGAAAAACCTCAAGTTGTTTCACGTAACTGTAAGACTGCTTCAGTATCATCTCATTGGGGACTTTGTTGCATATACACACACACACACACACACACACACACACACACACACACACACATCAAAGAATTCTGAATCAGCGTATCTGTGTGGTACTAAGCAAATCTGTCTTGGACAAAAAAAGTCTATCAAGCCACTTGTGTGAGAAATTCTGAGGTTAAGTAACACAGTCTACAAATTTTATTCCTCAATCAGAATCATGGAACATGTTAAAACTTCATACTCTACTTTCAGATATGGATTGCATATAGCATGAATGAGGCTTGAGAATCTGGGCTTTTTATAAGACCCTCTGGACTTGGCACTCTGGAGTTTCTGAAGTACGGGATCTGCATCACTCAGTAGTAACACCTTTGATCATGCATTCATTGTTCTTGGCTAATTAGGAATGAATTAAAAGGTTTTCATAACACCACTACCCAGTATGGACTCTGGTTGTTTGATTTTACTATTTGATATATTAAGTCAAAGTTAACAATAAACATACTGTATTACAAAATGAATTCCCATCAACAGTATGGTGCTTATGTTTAAATTATTCACTAGTGAGTTAGCTATGCTACTTAGATCCCATAATAATAAGACAGATTTACATTTAGTTGTGACCAATGAAAATAAAGTCAGTAACAACTAAATGATAATTAGGCTAAAAATTTTAGAGGAACCAAGAAGTTGATTCCTTCATGTAATATAAAGGCATATGAAAAAGACAGTTTGAAGCAAGAGTGAGGAGGCTGACACGTGAATGACCCTGTTCTCTAATGTCAACATTTTTTATCAGCTCTTCTAGGTAGATGTTTTATTTTCCAGCTCTATAAGAAAATGATAGAAGATGTTTGCCTCCATCATCTAACAACTTCACATGTCACACAAATTTAGCTCCTCGGGTAGCTCTCTTTTATTTCCTGGTCAAGTTTCTTAGAAAATTTAAGCAAAAGTTTCCCCATCAATTTTATCAACTCTGCGCCAGAGAAGACTGAGGATGCGTGGCTGATGATACCATTCTCTGTTCCTAAGGCAGAGGACTTTTGAACTATGGACTTCAGAAAAGTGTTGACAGAAGACCATAAATCACATGTGTGTCATTGTTCTCTAAAACTGTGCTAGAGAAATAAGGGGATTGTTGATTTAGTAAAGGCCCGGCCTTGCAAGCAGCAAGATGTGATTTTGATCACCATAAGCTGTATAAAAAGAGCTTGATAGGAGAGATAGTGAATGAAATTTCATCTCATGGGAAGATAAAGATAGGCAGAACTCTAGGACTTGATGCATAGACAAAGTAGACTACTTGAAAAGTTTCAGGTCAATTAGAGAACCTTACTAATAAACAAACAAACAAATGGCGGATGATATTTAAATAATGATGACAATTATGATTTTTCTATGGCTTACATGTGTGGGTAGACATGAATTTATGCATAAATACAAACACATACCCACACAAACACACACACACACACAATGGGGAGAGGGAGGGAGAAAAAAAAACACAGTGCTCAGAAGTTAAGTCTAGATAGAGAGATCAGGCCCTATGTTGATTATGGAGATCCATCTTCTCAAAGAGTGAGTAAGCATAATAAAAAACACATAATTTGTATGTTATGAACCATTGAAACCATTTAAACTTTGAGTTTCAGTATTTCTAACTTAAAAGGGAATGACATCTTTCTTCACACACTACCAGGGACATTTTTCTTATGCTCCTCTTTTATCTCTGTAAGTTTTTACTCCTAATTCCTGGAAATAATAGGCTTTGCCAAAATATTTTGCTAAGAACACTTTGTCTTTGATAAAAAAAGAATACTGTATCTGTGGCTTTTTTATTTTACCCCCACTAGTCATTTGTAATGAAAAGAGATGAGAGAGAGAGAGAGAAAGAGAGAGAGAGAGAGAGAGAGAGAGAGAGAGAGAGAGAGAGAGAGGTGAGACTTCCTTAAAATTTGGTGCTCCCATTAACTTGGTACTAAGAATAGTAAAATATATAAAGCATGCATTTTTATTGGTTTTTAAAAATCTTTATAACGAATTCTAGCAAAGAACTCTGTCTGATACAATCTTGATAATTTGTCTACTCATTTGTTTTCTAAGCTCTTTCAAAGTTTTAAAGAGTTCAATTTCTTCTGGTCTCTGGATCAGTTACTTAGCTCTTATTATGAGAGAATGCCCTACAAGAAGCAACTTTGGGGATAATCCTTTTTTTTTTTTGGTTCACAGTTCCAGCAGGCAGCAGGAACACAGACAATAATGATGGGGAAGAAAAACCTGCAGAAATGTAATGGTGATCTCTCACATTTTATTTACACGTAGAAATAGGGAAAGAAAGGAACTTGGGTCCAGCTACAAAACTTCAAAGCCTGCCCTTGCATGGCTCCATCTCCTAACAGTTCCATACCCATCTGAAACAGTTCTATGAGCTGAGAAACCAGTGTTGAAACATGTGAGTCTATGAGGGGCATCTCAAATTCAAAGAAAATAGCCTTTGAAATCATGCATGTATGATCATGGCTGTCTGTGTTTGTGCTGCAGATTAAGTGCATGGTTTTTGTCTCACAAATTAGAAATAAATTCATAATTCTTCATTTAAGTACCTATTTTTCTAAATTTTCCTTGTGAGACTCAATCCATATTTGCATGTTGTGGTACTTTGAGTTTAATTGGCCCTTAATCTAATAGGATGTGGCTTAATTAAAAGATAGCACTTTCTTAAGATAGGTGTGGCCTTGTTAGAGGAAGTGTGTCCCTGGGCGTGATGGGCTTTGAAATCTCATATAGGCTCAAACCACACCCAGTGTCTCAGGTCATTTCGTATTGCCTGCACAACACGTAGAACTCTCGGCTATTACTTCATCACCATGTCTGCCTGTAACTTGGCACACGATGATGATAATGGAATGAACTGCTAAAATATAAGCTGCCCAATTAAGTGTTTTTCCTTCATAAAAGTTGTCATGGTCATGGTATCTTTCCACAAGGATAAAAACCCTAACTAAGACAGAAATTGGTACAGGGATTGGGATATTGCTTTGCTAGACTTGACCGTGATTTTGTTTGATGATTATAGACCTTGAGACTGTGCATTAGAAAATCTGTTGAATGCTTTAAGTGTTGCTTAATGGGTCATACTAATAGTAACATGGAAGATAATGGTGGTGAGTGTTTTTTGTCTACAACATGAGTTGGCTTGCTCTAGAATCCATGTCAACTCTGTTCTGCTTCATCACAGCCACAAAGCTTTTTAGTCAAACACCATAGCTGAAGTCCTAAAAAACTGAGTAACCAGTAATAAAGTAGACCATTTCTTTATACTTTGGTCTAGTAGAAAGTACATGTTAATACTGATGGTAAGCTGACTAATAAAATTGTCAAACACACTAAAGGTATAATCAGGTAATGGACTTGTTTTCTATTCTGGTAAGTCTAGAAGTAAACCACACTGAAAAGTGATTTAATGTTGAAACAATGATTGGAGTTCTAAACAAAATTGACCCCCTGTAACTTGGTTTTCCATTTGGAAATCAATGGAATTGTCATTATAAAGCAAAGTTTTATCCAATGTCCTAGGATGCTTTCTATTGCTATGATCAAATCATGACAAAAATCAACTTGAAAAAGATGCCATCAAGTTGAGAGTAGGGGATCAGAGGAACTCAAATGGTAAAGGAATGTGAAAAAGTGATGTTACTGTATTTCAGGAGCAAACTTTTCATCCCAGCAGTCAGAATGCAGAGGCAGGTTGATGGCTGAGTTCATCTTGAGCCTGATTAACAGAGTTCTAGGATGTTCAGAGATACATGAAGAAATCCTGTCTAGGAAAACCAAAACCCGCAAATAAGCAAAAACAACAGAACCAGCAGCAGCAGCAACAACAAAAAATGTAGAGAGAAAAGGGTTTATTTTATCTTACAACTTATTGTCCATCATGAAGGGAAATAACACCAGGAGGTCAGTGATAGGATCTTCATGAGAAGATTGAAGCAGAGTCCATGGAGAAGTGTTATGTACTGATTTGCTTCTCATGGCTTGTTCTGTCCATTATTTTTATATATATAAACTAGGACCACCAACTCAGGGCTGTCACCATCATCAACAGGCTGTATATGCTGTATATGACCTTTACCAATAATTAGTCATGAGGCTGTTCCCCCACAGACTTGCCTATAAGCTAATCTAATGCAGGCATTTTTCCATTATGGCTCCCTTTGCTCAGATGATCTGAGCTTGTGTCAAATTTACAAAAATCTAGCCAGCACATTCAGTGTTTATACATTTAAAGCTAGATGAACTCTTATATATCTGGCTGTTTCCTTTACCTTCATAAGTATTAAGATAATAGATTCAATGCATTAAATAAATTAATGAATAATGTATTTAAAAAAATCTTTCATTGGTGTAAAAGTTTTAAACCTCATTTTTTCTTAATTAGGTTGGAACAATGAATTTAGTAGTGCAAAATCTAAATTCAAATTATAACACAGTTTTCTTTAAATTATAAAGTATAGACATTAATTTTCTCAGACAAATACAGGTCCCTCATCACTTAATCTGGCCTGATCAAATAAAGATAATGAGCAAAATCAAAATGTAAAAGTATCTACATTTTTGTTTGTGGGAAAGCATCTAATTCTGAGTTCTAAAACTGTTGTTCTTAATTCCCAAAAGGAAGAACTTTCATGACTTCACATTGCCAGAAAACTCTTCCAAATAGAAGATCAGTAGGAAAAACAAAAAACAGGAAAGACACAAATTAAATTTAATGGAAACTACCACACGGAGATTCTTCTATTGTTATTTCCACATCACTAGAGAAGAGCTTTTGCTGTCTTTGTTTTCATGTCTTTCTTTTCTCTTCCCCTAAATCCTCTTCCTTTCCCTTCTCCTTCTCCCCCTCTTCCTTCTGTTTCTATTCTATTCTCCCTACTCTTTTGGCTTACTTCTTTTACTACTAGTGTAGAAAGTGACAAAAGAACTTTAATGAAATCTGAATGCCAGCTATGTTAAGAGATCTTGGGTCCTCAATTTATATAGAAACTGAGCAGATTTTACAATAGTAAAATTGTATCATATTAAAAGTAGCATTCCGCTGTATGCTCAGCACATACTAAAGTATCATTAGAGCAAACTGATTGGAGATTTTTTTTTTCTCGGTAGACTTCTCTACATTCAAAGCCTTTTATGTATTTCAGGTTTTATTTAAAAGAAACCAGTTTGTCTAGTAATGGCACTGCTAAGGAATAATATAAACCTTCAACAAAACTGAAGTCCTATTTCACAGAGTGTTTCCTAAATGATAGCACACTTTGGGTAACTTAAAGTTTTTGTGTTTACATTGAAGTAAGTTTTCACCCTTAAACTAGAATTCATTAAGTAAATGAAAACCCCTCAAAGAACAGGAATGTGTAGTAGTAAGATGGACGGCTCAACAGCAAAGACAGTGTTTGATTTCCATCGGAAAAAGTTCTTGTTTCAAATATGCTTACTCAAAATACACATTTACCTTATTTTGAGTTGTGTTGTATACATTGAATTTTTAGAAGCCACTTTTCTAATTTTTTTCTTTTGCCCTGAAAATTCAGACGTACATAGAAAACATGCTTTTTTGGGAATTAAGGCATCATTTTATATAATTTTTTGGTTTATTTTATATTAACAAAAACTGTAGTTTAATCTTAATACTCAGGAAGCAGATTGATCTACAGAATGTTTTCAAGGACAAGCAGGGCTATACAGAGAAACCTCTGGCTCAAAAAAAAAAAAAGAAAGTAAGAAAAATAAAAAAAAAAGAAGCATTCTTCAGTCATCTTTTATTCTGAAATAATACTGTATCTTCTAGGGTGCTATAAATAAGGTTACCACAAAAAAATAAAATCAAAGTGTAAGAATATTGGTAAAACCTGAGGGAGTTATCGATAAATTTTGTTGTGCTCAAAAACAAAATAAGCAAAATATTCAAGGAAGCACAACAAGAACATGGCCATTTGATGTTACTTTAGAAATAGAATATCCTACATAGCAAAGGAACGAGACAAAAGATGAGAGATAATCATGTGTTAATGTCATGACAATAGGAAGTGTGGGAATGTATCTCAAGACTCCTGTCAAGGGAAACAACTATTTCACATGTATAGTAGAGATCAAGAAATCTAGTTCCGTTATGTGCTAATATTGGCTGTTGATATTGTCATTGCCAGCTTGTATGAGTGCCTAGCATCTGGAGCTTAAAAGTCATAATGCCTGGGTTGCCAGGTCAAAAAAATGCTAGCCCATAGTACTAAAAGTGATCAGCCCTTCACGGAAATGTCTGTAGTCCCATGAAAATGATTCATGCAGTTTAAGGCCAGCACAAGTAATCCCAAAACAAGTGTTCTCACAGTGGATTAATGGAAAAAATATTCAGTATCACAGACAGGCTTATTAGAACCTGTACAATTTCCCCCTGTCTCCTCATCAGAGAATACCTCCATTTTGTCATTGTCAGCACTTTTTCATATTGGGATTATGAAGTGGCAAGTAATGGGGCTTTATTCAAGACTACTGGAAGTTCTTTACGGTGATAAGAGACAATGCTACCTGAACACATAAACTGTGTCATTTATTATTTAGTGGATATTTACACTTCTGATTGGAATCAACTTACAGTAACCTCCATTCTAAAGTTAGAATTATTATTAACACAATGTTGCATACATTTACTCACTAAAAATTAAGTAGGTTATTAGGAGTATTTGTCAGCCTTTTGCTGAATTCAAAAGGACCACATGGCCATACACTTCCTGCTAGACAGCTGTCCCCATAAAAAATCTGCTCTCACAAGAAGCATCCTTGTTCACCATCTGAATGACCCACTTGTGTCTGGGCAGAAATCCATGCATTTGGGCACCGAAACGCTGCTGCAAAGTAAGCTAAAAACGGCTCTTCTGTACCTACACTTCAAAAATAGTGAACAAGACATGGAAAACTTGATGGAATTCGTTTAAATTTAACATCCTGAATCATGAATTTATCAAAGCAAGATGGGATCACTATCCAGGATATTTTAGATGATGCTACAGTATTTCTAATTTCTCTCTCCTTGAAACTACTATGATGAAGTTTTTTTTTCACTTTTTTTTTGTGTGTGTGTGTAAGCAGTCACAGTATGAAGAACTGTGGATGAGGAATTGTTCAATGACTGTAGACTGCATATTTTTTCCTTATATAATGCAATAATTCTTCACTCTCAAGGTAAATTAACCTTAAGTAAATGGTGGCAAAAAAGAAAATATCAGCATATATTTCCATGAAAATATAAAGCACATTTTAGAAAAAGTTGGGTATGGTTTGGAAGAATTCTTTACAGTATATTGGCAACTGTTCATACTGCCCTTGAGAATTGAGCAAGAAGTCCCTGACTCAGAATTACTGAACACTTGTTCCACAAAGCCTACAAATATGAGAGAGAGAGCAACAAAACTTTAACAAAATGATCAAATAAAAATATTAAAAAATGTGTATATCTAATTAATTTAACTCATTTACTGTTTGTCTCTATTCTGTCTGACTCTTTAATCCCCCTTTTGGATTCACAGTTTTTCTATACATTAATATATTTATAAATTAATATACAAATAATACCTAATAGTACATTTAGTGTTAGTCATATACATGGCTTTAGAGATGATTTCCTGGGAATGGATAACCAATTAGGGACTCATCACAAGAGTTAACTGCTTTATTTTACTAAGTCATGAAACATACTGTTGGCCATCTTCTTTCACAGACTGCTGCTTTTGTTTAGTTGTTTAATTCAGTTTTCAATTGAATTTAATTTTTTCTCCATGTGTGTCTGTAAGGGGGCATGAAAACATGAGTGTGGATGCTTGCTCACAACCCCAGAAATTGAAATCCCCTAGAGTTGGAGTGTCAAGTACTTGTGAGCTGTCCAACTCATGTGCTGGGAATAAAAAATGAGTCATCTGTCATAGAAATTTAGAGTAGAAGTCTCTCATTACTAATGAGCCATTTTTCCAACCTCAGAAATTACTTTGCTTTTTACTGCCTTTTATTGTTATTACTTTCATTGTTTTACATGTGTGGGTATTTTCCAAGTAGGCATGTCTGTGAACATGTGCATGCCTCATGTGTATGGAGAACAGGTTAGAGCTTCAGGTGGTTGTGGTGCTGGGAATCAAACCTGGAACCCCAGAAAGAGCCAGCTCTCTTAAATGCTGAGCCATCTCCCCAGACTCAAATCCCACTTTTAGATCTAATGTGTTTGTAGAATGAATGATAGACTATCCCTGAATGAATGATTCTCAGCAGAGGTAAGGAGAGTAATTTCTCTAGCTTATTTTTCTTCACATGTATTATTGCAACACAAAATGAATTGTCCTACTTGTTTCAAATATGAAATTCAGCTCAACAAATTACATTATTTAAATAAGGATAGTAAAGACTTCTAGAATATTGCTAATATACAACATGTCGCAGAGGGTAGGTTTCAAAGTGACTGAAATGTGCTAAATGCATTAAATGAGCTAGTTTCTAAGAAAAAGTGATCTGAGCTTTTGGGGCCGTGGAAATTCAGGCAGGACAATTGTCAGCAGATTTGTCTCAAGTGAAAAGAGACAAGATAAGGGGTGAGAGAGACACTTTCCAGTTCCTAGTTAAGGGAAGATTTTTGAATGTTTCTTTTAGAGACATCTGCAGAAAGGAGCTCTTTCTTTTTGGGGACTCAGCCTCATGAGATAGGCAAGAAATCGTCTGACTGTCTTGCTTTTGGTCAAGTGCTTAAGATTATTTTTTATGAAGCATGTCTCCTGAGTGTTCCATAGACTTTTTAAGTGTTAGTGAATACAAATAAAGGTGGGAGTTATAAGTGTCAGAGTTGTCACAGGAATGCATCCTCCCCAAGGTCCATTGTATTTGAGGAATTTTCACAGTAACCTTCCTGGGAACTTGCTGGAGAAAAGTGGTTTTTGATTACCAGCTAGATTAAGACATGGCAACCAGTCAAATCATCACTATCAAACAACTTTGCATGGATCTATCACTGTTCTACAGGTTTGGAGACAGTGTCACACAAGAACATATTGATAAATTTTGGGAAGCTAGCAATTACAAGAACAGGATAATGGATAACTTTATAAATTTTGTCTCAGCTTCTCCAAATTCTGTTAATTTCCATAGGCTTTAGTCAGAATCAGATTACATAAAGCTTCAGGAGATGTTAGAGAAGCCATTGATAAAGGCACTGAGACTTGTTTCTACTGCATGTAGTGGCTTTTTGGGACCCTAGTCTATTTGGATGCAAAATTTCCTAAGCCTGGATGTAGGGGGGAGGGCTTTGGACTTGGCACAGGGCAGGGTTCCCTGACCTCTCTTAAGGAGGGAGGGGGAGGGAAGAGGGTGAGTGGGGGAGTGGGAGGGGAATAGGAGGAAGGGAGGAAGAGTAAATTTTTGAATGGAAAATAAATAAATAAATGAATGAATATAAAATAAAGAAAAAAAAGAAGAAGAAAAGAGTTTCCGCTTTTTGTAGCCATTGACTAATATCATGGAAGTCTTGAAAAATTATCTCTATATTTAAAGTCAACTTCAGTCAGTTTTCTTCCTCTCATGTCTATAAAATCAATGTGTCATGATAGTAACTTTGCTCTGGCATTATCCCTGTCTGCCAGTCTCATTCTTCAACATTGACATTTGTCTCACTGGAAGTCAAAGAAAAGGCATTTAGCCTAGGTGTCTGCCACTCTCCTTTTTATTCCGACTAAGTAGTTAGTCAAAACAGTTGTATTTATAATGTTTAAACTATTCTAGAAATCTCTGGAACAAAGATGCTCACAAAACTTGGTTCTGTAAGTTTATTGTGCATAGAATATTTCATGAGAGGTTATAGCATATTGAAGAAAAGAGCAGGCTCGTGAGATGACTCATTGGTTAAGAGCACTAACTGCTTTTCTAGAGGTCCTGGATTTAATTCCCAGCACCCAAAGGGCAGCTCATAACTGTCTGAAACTCCAATTCCAAAGAATCTGACACATTCACACAGACATAGATGCAGGCAAAACCCAATGCACAAAAATAAATAAATAAATAAACGAACAAACAAATAAATAAATAATTTTTTTTTTAAAAAAAAGATAAACAGTGTGAGCCTAGCATTGTTTAACATAGACTTAGACTACAGGAACAAAAACAGTCCCCACATTCCAATGAAACAAGTTTATGTATAAACTTTAAATGTAATTGTTAAAAGAATACATTGACAATAAAACTAATGATCAATACTTACTCAAATATACGGGTAAACTATGAGACAGCAGAAAATAGTTACCAAGTGGAGGAGAATATAAATGGCATGAATTGGGCTTGGGGGTGTCCTCTATAGCATAGCTTTGACATTTTAACCATGAAAATGTGCATAATCATGAAGTACAATTTGAAGGTCTTAAGAAAATGTTCAATTTTATCAACTCAACAGAGCACCTTGGAGCTTAGGTAGGTAAGCGTGATTGGGATTCTTTGTCTGTGGACTACCACGGCCTCACACTGCATATTTGTAGCCGGGACCACAGATGTTCTCTTTATTTTTATTTTCATATCGGTTACATATTTAATTTTTAAAATGTACAATGTTTATATATTCTTTAAGGTAAGAGAGTTTTCACTGAACTATTTTACGAATTTGGTAAATCCTATTCCTTAGATACATTTTTAAGTAATTCAATTTCCCCAGGAATGGTTAAAAAACAATCAAACAAACAAAAAAAAGTCAAAATAGGAAGCAGATATATTTTCTATGACAAATGGCAATGCTAATTGTCCTTTCTGAAATACATTAATACCTTTCATCTTGTACTTCAACAAAACTATTTTATGTGGAAATTTGCTATTTTTATTTGGAAAGCATATTATTTATATTACCCCCTTTCAAGTGATCATTAACCGTCAGAAAGCAGAATCTTTGGAAACTGTTTAATCTAAAATTATAAGAGCCCTCAAATATGGTTTAGGAAGTAATTGCTGCCACACAAGCATGCAAGCATGCATTAGATCCCTAGGACCTACATAGAAGAGTCTGGCATTACAACACATGTCTGTAATCGAAACCACAGGGAAGCACAAACTTCTGCGTAGTCAACCTAATTGCCACAGTGATAGAGTAAGAGAGACTCATTCTCAAATAAATCTATTTATAGCTCAATCAATCGATACATAGGTAAAAATTAGTTTTAAAGTGGTTGAGAAAAACAATTGATATCAAGTTCTATGACATGCAACTTCTTTGCATGTACATCTTCACACACAGAGGGGGGGAGAGGGAGAGAGAGATTTGACTTGAAGATGTAACCTTTCCTATTTTCTTAAATCCCCAACGCTTTGATGACTACTTGAATAATGACACACAAAGAATAGCTAAACTGAAACCACATCATTGAGCTAAGAAAAGGATCATATTCGGTGATTCCTGACACTCAACTGAATGAGCAAACCTCACTTTTAAGGTTCTTACACAAACTGCAAGCCTCAAGCATCTCACTGTGCCGCTGCTTTGTGAATGGACTATGGGCTCAGAATCACTGCCTCATTGTAGCAGTTGGCCCAGGACCTTCTAAATGTCTACCATACAATTGCACAATTAAATCCTACCTTCTATTTGTGTAAGAAGCACTCTTCCTTTCTTCTATCGTTAAATCTGCGAGGGTTTCCTGAGTGATTTTATACATAGTTCTGCAGACTGGACGGGTTGTAAATATTAAAAATCTGAGGCCTTTTTCTGAATATCCTTGAGGAGCAGTATTGATAGGCAGTTTCAATGGCACCATTAAGTATGCCTATATATGAGGAAGGCATTTTATTTCACACTCCTGTTATGCTGTTGGATTTATCCTATTTGAGACCTAATTTTTAGTATTTTCATCTCTTGCCATCCTTGGAGCAGACTCCAGCAAGTGTGCCAAAATATATGATGGTTTAATGATGTTCTGAACTGTTTCACAGCCAAAGCAAGGAAAATATGTGTGACCCAAGAAGACCCTAGATTCCAGATTCTGAAACAGAAAGGGAAGGACAATGACTTCAATTTATCCTTTTTGATTCATTCCCTAGGACTTGTACAATTGAGGTTATAAAGTAGCAGTATTGATCTTTGAAAGGCTAAATGATCTCTATACTTCTATGACTAACACATCTATCAACCAGTCTTTGGAATGTCTTGAAGGTTTTCAGCACATTTTGTTGGGGACAAACACTAATGTATAGACCGAGAACAACTTGGTGGACCTGAATGATGATGCTTACATATAGAATCAGCCACTTAGAAGAAGGATGTTATACTATCCTTTTACTTTATCTTATATACAAATCAAAATAAAAATGGAGAATTTTTAATATTTCTGGTTTTTTTGCTTTGTTTAGGGTTTATTATGAACTGAGATTTTAGGCTATATTCTGATATTTGAGAAAAACCCATCAACCAAGTCACAAAACTTTTAACCTTCTGCTTGTTCTGCCTGCAGTGTGTTCTAGTACTAAAACTGAACAGAATTGTCATAAAGATACAAGGATATCTTAATCCAGCAACTGATGGGAGCAGAAAGTGGCCCACAGCTAAACATTAAAAAGAGTTTGGGGAGTCTTGCAGAGAAGGGAGAGGAAGAATCAGAAAAACCAGTGGAGTCAGGGACACTAGAAGAACTCAGACCACAGAATCAACTGACCAGGACTCATGGAGGCTCATGGAGATCTGGGAGCCTCTAAAGCTCTGACTATGTTCTTTGCATACTTTATGGCTAAGTAGCTTAGTGTTCTTGTGGGGTTCATAACAGTGGAAATGGAAACTGTCTCTGGCTCAGTGGCCTGCTTATGTGACCCTTTTCATCTATATGTGTTGCCTCCTTCTGCCTTGATATAATGGTATATATGCCAGGTCTTATTGTAGCTTGTTATACTTTGTTTGATTGATATCCCTGAGAGGACTGCTCTTTTCAAAGGAGGAGGAGAAATCTGGAGAAAAGTGGAGTTGGATGGGGAGAGATGGTTGGAAGGGAGGGAAGGTAAACTACAATCTGGATGCAATAAGTGAGATAAGAATAAAAATTAAAAATTAAAAGAAAATGCATAAATAATAAAAACACAAAACAAGTGTTATAAATAACAGTATTTTAATTGGAATTTCTGAAAGTATATAATAATAATTTTGATATAAAGACAGTCACTTCTTAGTTTTATACTTATCTGAAGTTTTAACTTAAATTTTTTCTACCTAGATCATAAGAAAATGTATGACGTTTGAAAACAAGCATATATTGAGATTATGAAAATAATAGCATTTAGGAATTCTATTTTCTCTTTCAAGAGTGGTAAATAGAAACCAAATCATTTGAGCAATTTTTTTTTGTTGTTATACTTTGATAACATAATAGGTTTTCTGTTTACACAGGTGGACTAGTGACCAGTGGTATAAGCTAGAGAAAAACTTACTATATAAAGAAATAAAAACACTCAATATATGTGTATATGCAAACACTCCATTTCAGCAGACTAATTATTTTTATTATATCTTTAGAAAATATCTGAGAAATGTAGTTAAATACTAGCTAATAATGGTGAGAAATATATAAGAAGTGTTTCTTCAATTCCTGATATTGTTCTCAAATTCTAAGCAGACTAATACTACATGTATAATATATTTAATATTAATTTTGAGTTTTCAAACTTCATCTATATAATTGGTGAGGGATGAAGATGAGATATGCCTATAAACAATGTTTAATAATGTAACAACTCAGAATAGCTTTAGAAAGTCCCTGAAAATGACTTATTCAACAGGTGCCTCCATGTCAGAGTAAGCAATAAAAGCTGAGCAACACTCTCTGACAAATCAAGCTGAAAAAAGAACAGAAAGGCTGTATAGAAGAGATTGATACTATCTGAGTCACTTGGAAAGGACACTCTTCAGTCTGCTGAGCTGCCTGAAGGCTGTACATTGTCTTCCATGTTCACAGATTTTTGTGAGTTGTTACCGATATTGAAACAAGGTGATGTAGCTATCTATGAGTCATTTCTGGTCTTGTATATAGCCTCTCAACCATATTCCTATAAGTAACCCCAATACAACCCATTGGTACACACACACACACACACAC
>NC_022009.1:31024939-31026966 GCF_000317375.1 Microtus ochrogaster | reverse complement strand
AAAAGCAAACCCATGATATGTCAAATAAGCAATTGCATCATTGTCCAATATGTTTAACAAGTGAGTTGTTAGTTGTGGTTACTATCAGGAGTGTGAGTTACTTGTTAGAAGAAGAGATAGTTCAAATGTACTTCATTACCAGAAAGCACATTTCCTTATGTGTGTTCATGTCCAGTAACCTTATACATTAGATCTCTTTAAGTGCCTTGTAGATCACTGTTTATTCCCTTTTGCTTAGGGCACCCAGAGAACCTTCAGAGTTTTATTCTTGGGGACACATGAGCTTCTGTTTAACTTTTCTTTAGTATCTGAGGGTGAGCCTCTCATCTCCTGGAAGAAGTGTCTCAATTTGGAAGAAATTTTTAAATGTGGAGGGGCATTCTGTACAAAATCAAACTCATTTTCCTTAAAAATACATCTTTTAAAAAAGTAAATTCTTTGCACTGTTGTATCTTATACCATTTTTGCGATGCAACAATAGCACAATTTTGCATATTGTTGTAATTAGAAATTTACATCCAAGTATGAACCCACTCTGATGCCATCACATTCCACCTGTACTCATGTATTTGTAATCAATCATTGTTGGGGAATTTATTTAGGGAATTCAGTAATTTTTAAGATCAGGTGACAAAAAAACCTAAATTAATATCACACATGGACATGCTTGTTACTCCTTCAAGATTTATAATTTTTACAATACAGTGAAGCAGTTTTGAGGTATTTCTTTATATCTCCCCCCTCTCCATATATTCACCCACAGAAGCACATATTAATTACACCTCATGGATGTATAAAATCAATGATAATTTTTAAATTCTTCAAGGTTTTTTCTTCCAAAGTGATTTTTGTCTTACAACAAAAACCAATGGGAAAAGAACAGGAGCTATGCTCTAAAGAGTTTTGATAACTTGAGAGTAATCTTACTATCTGGTGTTTTACTGCCCTTTTATGAAAAAGATGTTTTCCTATGTTTTGTTTGGCACAGACCAATGCAAATATTATCTTTATGTGTAACAGAAATATGCTTCATTCTTTAAGAATATCCAAACTTCCTGAAGAGTATGAAAAACATGTGGGACCAAAGAATCTCAGGATTTAAAACATTTAAGATATTATTGAATAGATCACATGTATGAACAAAGAATGGAATGTGAAAAAGTGATGCCTAATGCAACTCAATACTAAATGTCAAAGAGACAGACTTGCCATCAAATATTAAACATATATGAGACGACAGAGACGTTTAATATTTATGACTTAGTAAGCCACATAAAGTGTTAGAAGCCAGCAGTGGGAAACCTTAATTAGCAGCATCCTTTTCCTACCAAACTACTTCTCCTAAGAGCTACATGAAGTCCAGCGATGCTCATGTAGCTGTTTGATGAGTGTCAGCTGTGACCAAGGTGACTTGCTTTTGCATTCTTCATATAGAATAAATGTTTGTCATGGGCTCCAATTATCTCCCAAAAGGCAGGGCATCCAACTTTTGTCTATCAGAAATGCTAGCTGTGAAATCTTCTAGTCAATCTGTATGATAACCTAAACTATCTTTTTGTTTATATTATATCAGTATATATTTCAAATGGATTCCCAAATTAAAAAAATGCCAGTGCTTTATATGTTCCTCCATGCAGTGATTAGATTGACAGTGTATTTTGACACTAACATTGTATCAAAATCATTCCCTACATGGAAACATACACTTGCGTTCTTGCTTATATTTTACTCTTAGCTAAGAAGTACTTACTGTATTAAGGAAATATCAACGGTGGTGTCTCGATAAAATATCTTCTTTATTTACATTCAGAGTGGAGTGCATTAATTCAAGTTGCTTCAAGTATGTATTGCTTGTATGTTTTCCTAGAAGTGGTGCCTGGAGAAAACGAAGATGGATCATCGTATAATAATATACTATGAAATATAACTAACTCCTAGAGAGAGCTGTGCAATTTGTAATAACTCAAAAACTAAGATAGTCAGCAGAGAACATAAGACACAAGTAAATACAATTCCGACTCTAAGAA
>NC_022009.1:31022346-31024725 GCF_000317375.1 Microtus ochrogaster | reverse complement strand
TCTCTCTCTCTGCACACTAATTGAGATCCCCTTGGGAAAACGTATTTCACTATGTGTCTTTGCTTTATGATACTAGTACATCAAAACCAGTAAAATTTGCACACTGGCTGGACCAAACAGACGATGTGGATGACTACAATAGATACGGTGAACTTGGATACTGACCTTTCAGGCAACATTGTCACACACACAAAAAAATCTTAACTGCATCTTATTTTCTAAAAGTTTAAGCAGACAATGTACTCTTTGGAGAAGGCCTAAACGCTTCAGCACATCATAGAAAAAGAAAAGAAAAATCTAAAAACTTTTTTTTTATATAAATTGGTATATTCTCTTTTGGATTCCAGCTAATTGTTTTGAAATTTCCAAGGGAATCCCAGAATTATATGTTCAAAGAATAAAGGCCATTTTAGATTTCCAAATTCAGACAGTACTGTAAGCTTTCAAGGGTATGTTTTATAATGAATGCTCTTCTCACACCTGACCCCATTCTAACTGATACTTTATTCTTTTCATCATATAATCTATTGTAAATATAAAATGGGCACAGTGTCTTGACTTTGTGAATTCTCTCTGACTGTACGTTTCTGTGGGTACTTGTGTATTAAGAACTCTTTCAGGTCTAGAACATGTATTAAGGAAATATAGATGGCAAAAGATTAAAGACAAATATGTCAGCCATACATTTAAAAGTCAGTAGTATAGATCCATTTTCATTTTCTTTTGAAAATGTTTCTGTATTTTTGTGTATTAGTTTTCAATTTATTTTAGAATTATGTGTAGATGTAGATGTCAAGTTCAGAAATCTGTTTTTTTTTAAATTTAAATCATCATTAATATTCAATGCTATAAAGGACATTTACCCCAGAAATAAATGTAATATATAAATAAAATTTAAACATGTATATACATACACACTTCTGAACTACCAATTAAAATATTATCTTACATAGGAAACACAATTTATACACCTCCAGGAAGATCAGTGTATTATGATAACTTATGAGAATCACTGCTTTCTTCATGTGTGAAAATTATGATCCAGCCTGAAATGCAATTTAAAGTCACATGCTCTTCTTCAAAAGTAAAAATGTGATAGGTTTTGTTAAGGGTAATAGCTATTGGATATAATTACATTAGATATTTTGGAAGAACACTAATATATGGTATTTTACAAGAAATTAAATCCCCCAAAATTTAGACATTTTTACATATTATCATATGTGTTTTGCAAATGAAGAAAAAATAAATGGCCCTGAAAATTAATAGATTAAATATGTAAAAAGTTTAGTTAACAATATTATTGATTATATCGTTTTATTTCTGCATGTTCATTTATTTTTTAAAAGTTTCTATAATAAAATATCAATTCATCTTATAGTTTTTTTTTCAATTTGTGCACAACTTAAACTCAACTTGAATTATTCATACTTTCCCCTTTTATTTTTTCCTTCTTTTTAGTTTTTATTTTATAGCATCCAGGAGATCGAAGCAAGTATTACGTCTACTAGGCAAATTTCTTTACTACTAACTATATTCCCACCCATATTTATTCTTTAATCTTTTTGTATCATCATTTTTTTCACAATGTAATATGCAGTGTCGGGTTTAAATCAAATGTAACTTAAAAATACTAATAGTTTGCAAATTTATATTGACAATAATTTATCTACCAAATAAAATGTATCATCAATGATTCCTACATTTTTTAATGGTTTTACCTCATTCAGCTTTTCTAGTCTCTCTCCAGATCATTGTTGGTGTTTACATTTTAAGATAACTTGGTCTTTTTTTAAATCTCTCTCTCTCTCTCCTCCCACCTCCTCATTTACAAAAATACATTTCAACAAAATTCAGAGAGAGAGAGAGAGAGAGAGAGAGAGAGAGAGAGAGAGAGAGAGAGAGAAGAACACAAAGAGAGATGAGCTCATTTTACTTGATCTTCTAAGATTTAACAACACTGTACACATGGCAATGTTTTGTTTTCTTTTGCTGTTTGTTTTTCTTTAAGTCTTGTAATAATAGGCCCATTTCCTTAGTTGGTGGAGGCCATTAACAATATCCTTTGTCTCACTATATGTTAATCGTGATCAAACTCATGATTATATTATTGCCATAGCAATTTATTTTAATTTCCTAATTTTCTAAAAGACAGCAGACCACCTTCCACATGTTTAACTACAGCAGCCTTAAACTCTGTTCGTTTAATTTTATGAGGAGGTTCAACTGAATTGGTTTCTTTTGCTGACAGTGTGCGATCAAGAAATTATATATCTGGTTCTTAGTATCCCATAGCTAAAGGGAATTCATTCTAAGTATAATCATAGTTTTGAAAGCTATAAAAGAATAAATTCATTAAGAATATTTGTTCAGGCCGGG
>NC_022009.1:31010514-31021931 GCF_000317375.1 Microtus ochrogaster | reverse complement strand
TTTATTTATTATGTATACAATATTCTGTGTATATATATGCCTGCAGGCCAGAAGAGGGCACCAGACCTCATTACAGATGGTTGAGAGCCACCATGTGGTTGCTGGGAATTGAACTCAGGACCTTTGGAGGAGCAGGCAATGATCTTAACCTCTGAGCCATCTCTCCAGCCCTCCCCCAAACTTTTTAAATTAGTTTTCTGGGTCTTGCTTTGTAGCATACCGAGCTGTTGAATGTGAAATGTCACCTAGCCTGAGCTAGAACTCAGAATCTTTATACCTCAGCCTCATAAGTTATGCTAATAGATGTTACCAATCACTTTGAAGTAAACAATACTGCTGCAATGGTCATGGTTGAATTTAGAGATAACATCTTTTCAAATGTCAAACATTTTGTATATATATTTCTCATTATCAAAAACTCATGCAACATATACAATGCAAACTTTTACTTCTGATGAGAAAAGTTAGTGTCTGCAGAATATAAACAAATTTCTTGGCCCATTTTGTGAAATTGCTAAACTATTTTCTTGAACAAGGCTTCCTTCTTTCACTATGGGTCATAAGGAGGCAGTTATTTATATTAATATGTATCAAATTTATTTAAATTCACAAACACACATACATATATTTAGTAACTTCAATATCTTTGGTGCCTACAAGATAATATATAATATGATTTTAATACATTTAATATAAATACAAATAAAATGAATTGATAAATATATGATATGTGTATATTTCAAATGCGCAGAGTATGGTTATAGTGTCAATAACTGCATTGTCAAGATTTTTTTATTATATCTTTAAGGCCTTTCCTAAGAGAATTGTGCTGTCAAGGATCTGTAATAACTAAAGTTGTCTGAAGTAACACAAAGAACTTATGCATTCAGGCCCATTCACAAAGACAATTTAGAAACATCACAGAAAAATATCATGGTAATGAACTCTCTGACTCAGAATGGCCCTTATTTTCTTTTCTGATGGAGTTTCAGCTCACTTTGCACCGAATCAACACCGAAAGTCTGTCACTTGGACTTGACAGCAATCGCGTTGATATTTCAATGATTAAAGTATGATAAGTGAAACCTTCCAGCAGCTATACCCCTGAACTGACCTGCTTCTGATAGCTCCGAATGTTGCACTTTCCCAATTGGAAATCCATTAAGCCGAGCCCTCAGGCAGTGCATGCTGAGTAAAAATGACATGGAAGCAGATAGGATAATAAGAAAAAGTCAGAAAGATCCGGGACTGTTGGAATGTCATTTTCAGCAGATGAATCTGTTGTTGCTGTTTGCATTACAATTCACCAGGTCCCCTAAAAAGAGTGGAGCTCATGTATTAGGCATTCTTGTACTTTTTCCAATTAGTAACTTAGTGGTAATATTCTTAATCTTCTAGATTCAATTTGCCCTTAATTTTTGATTTCTAATACTAAGCCATGCAAAGTCTTCAAACTTTCTGATCAATTGATTTGGAAAGAAGACTATCAATTTCTCACCCCAAGTTTCCACACAAAATAAAATACGGCATCAAATGAACATTTTATGTTGACATGAATGTGTGTGTGTGTGTGGGTGTACATATATATATTAACTCTAGGTATTATATCATGTTCTTTATGCATAAGTAACAAAAACTAGTGAGAACACTATAAAGCATTAAACATCTATGTACATATTACATTTTTGCATCATTGAACAGTTTCTGAGGACATATTTTATGAAACCTACGTCAAGTATGAAAATGTCAGTTAGCTTATAGCCTGGTAAGGGAGACCAGCACAGAGATTATCGGCAATGCAAATACACGATCAGTGCTGTAGTAAAGGCATGAGTCAAAGGCTTTGACATTACGGTGGAATACATTGTTTGTCTTTTGAGTAAGATGCCATGAATGAATAGATCTTTTGTATCACTTTTTCTTTTCTCCAAGAGACCTCTACATATTGTTAACTTTTAAAAATTTCTCTCCCTGTATTATGGTTTGCCAAACTTAAAAATTGGCTAGAGTCTTTCTAGGTAAGTTTTGAGGATTTTGAACTTGGTGGGTCTTTAAGGAGTATGCCCTTTTTGTTAGTGCTATCATGATTTCCTATTCCATATTCTTGCCCTGTACACCTCTGTCCTTCCGCTCCATTTCCTCTCCTTCTCAGTCCTTTTTGTCTTCCCATCTATCTGCCCCCTTCTTCTTCCTCTTCCTCTTTTTCTTCTTTTTCTTTTCAAGCTATGTTTATACAGATTATAATCTTCCCAGACTCAGGCTTTCCCATTTGAATTGCCCTAAGGGATCATCTTCACTGGAAAGAGGGAGGGCTGTTTAGCCAGGTGGATCCTTTAGAATTGCAGAAGGCAGAACAGTAGATTCCCGATGGTACTGCTTATTTAACTTAAGCAAGATCAGGTGGCTACGAGGAAGGATGAGCAGAATTTCATTTTGATACACAAGTAGGAATCTGGGTTAGTAGTTTCCAAACCAAAGTATCTAGTTTTGGGTTGATCTCTCTTAAGTAAAGGGAAAGTAATTTTGTTGAATGGGATACCAGAAAAGTCAAATGAATAAAATTATGTAAAAAATTGTTTGATGTTTGAAGGACTGGTGAGACGTACCAACTGGTTAAAAGTCCTTGCTGTTTTTGCAGAGGACATTAGTTATGTTCTCGGCACTCATTATGGGTGGCTTATAAGTGCCTGCAACATTATATCTAAAAGACACACACCTGCCCACAAGCATATACACACATCGGCACACTCAGACATATATGCACATATCCACGCACAGATGGATATTAATACACATACTCGCACACAGACAGCCAGATATACACATATCCACACAGAGACAGACAGACATACATATATCCACACAAAGACAGACAGGCATATCCACAAATAGACACATGCACATATCCACTCATAAATAAACCTATACATATCCACTCACAGACAAGCATACATGCATATATTCACACCAAACATACATACACAATCCACAGACTGACACATACCTACACACAATAAACAAACATACACATAAATACATGAAGGAACACTTTAAACACTTTATTTTTTTCCTATGCAGTGCTGTGACTGATGTCAATATTACATTTGTAATTCCAGGCTTACAAAAGTGCCTTTTTATTTAAAATATACCAAGAACCATCAAGGGTGCTCAATCAAGGGTTTCTACCTTTCACTTTTCTGAGGGCCCAGGCAAGATTGCAGATCTTATTTCTGGTAGCTTACAAACATCCTTAACTCCTATTCTTGGGACTCAGTCCATTACAAGCCTGTGCACACATGTACTGTGCATACAGACCAGGGCATGCACACATACACATAAATATAAATAAAGTGTTGAAAAAGCTAACAATGGCAGGTTAAAAGCCTGTTAAACAAAGGTGTGCAGATGCAGCTTAGTGACAGACTATTTGACTAGCAAGTGCAACAAATAAGCCAACAATCAGAGCAGAGAAAAACAGGCACAGACAAAAAGTAAATGAGTGAGATTTGTCTAGATTCCTAATACTTTAACCCATGGAAATCCTAATGAGTTTTCTGCTGCACAGTTTAAAACCTGGAGATATAACAATGCTTAAAAAAATAGAAAATGTCAGGTATGCTATATGGTAACATTAAGTTAATCTAGAAACTTTAATGATAGGACAATTTCAAAATGGTATAATCTTTCTTAAGATTTATTTGCTTTTCCTTTATATGTTTGAATGTTTGTCTGCATGTATGCATGTGAATTATGTACACGCCTTGTGCCTACTGAGGCCAGAAGAGAATGTGGCATTATCTGAAACTCTAGTCACGGATGTTTGTGAACCTCCATGTGGGTGCTTGTAATGACACCAAGACTCTCTGTAAAAGCAGAAAGTACTTCTAACTGCTGAGAAATCCATAGGCACCAAATGACATAGTCTTGCTTTAAAGTTTATATATTTGTGGAGTAGACCAACCTGAGAATGAATGGGCAATGAAAATATGTGGCGTTCTCAAAATGAATAAAGTACAAACCCTATTACATCCTAAGCTCCAATACAGTGGGGACTAAGGAAGATTGCTTCAGCCTATTGGCAAAGAGAGAAGACAGAGGGAGTGGGGTGGCCAAAAGGGATTTATTATTGCTTATAAACTTAGCCAAGAGGTTAGAGAACACAGAAATTAATCTCACCCAAGAGATCACAATGATAGTTCTCTCCAAACTGGTTTTAAGCAGAGCCAACTCATTCCTGAAGCTCTGCTGAGAAGTATATAGGCACATGAGCTGCAGAAAAAAAAAATGAGTTAGCAGATCCAAAGGCGACTCTATGAAAAGAAGGGCCACTTCAAGGCAGAAAAACATACACGTTTGAACACTTAAGTGAGAGTCTGTGAAAATACATCTCAGGATTATTTCATAAAATACAAAGGTAACATGCATACATGTAGAGCATTGGCCTTGACCCTGATGTCCTGGTAGACGATCAGCTACCTCATTATCCTACTGTTCGGTTTGAAGCGGTTAAGTTTTCAAGTTCAAAATCAACATGAAAGGCGGTCTGAGGAGTTTATTTTTCCACGTATAAACACTGGAACATGCTGGCACGTCAGAGGATATTTGTTCCCTGTCCGCACATCACTGATGACTTAAAATTCTTTTATGTTGCTCTTGGCATGGAGAAAGACATCAAAACTGAAACAATGGACTGAAATATGTAATGCACTAACCTTGATTGTGTTGCTATATTTGCTTTTCCCTTAGAGTAGCCAGCCCTACTGAAGAAGGAGAGAGTATTGGAATGCTTCGTTAAGCTGTCTACATCATGCTTAGCTATTGAATGGTGAAGGAAAATTTGAATTCAGCTAGTTCTTGACTTGGGACAAATTAATACTTAGTCTGTATTTATTTTATATCAATTTATATTTTATTAATATATTCAGTTTAATTTACTATTATATTACTCTCAAAAAGTAATTAATCAATTGCAGAAGGCTATGAGCACGATACTTAAATACTTCTTAGAATTTAATATTTATTTTGATCATTAATTAGATACAAAGTTGATATACAATATACTTTTGTGACTATATTTAAATATCTTATCCTTATTTTTTTTTTTTTTTTTTTTTTTTGTTTTTCGAGACAGGGTTTCTCTGTGGTTTTGGAGCCTGTCCTGGAAGTAGCTCTTGTAGACCAGGCTGGTCTCGAACTCACAAAGATCCTCCTGCCTCTGCCTCCCAAGTGCTGGGATTAAAGGCGTGCGCCACCACCGCCCGGTACCTTATCCTTATTTTTAGAGAAATACATATAAAGTAAACAAAGCATCCAACATTTAACAACGCAAATATAATAGAGTATGATATTTTCTGTTTAAATAAAGTTATTTCATTCTATTGTTATTTTATTATAAAAATTAAAGTTGAAGTAAATTATTTTATTGCAGATAGTCTTTTAAAATAAATGGAGAAAATACAAAAATAGCACTTTTGCTTATTTAAATACACTTGAAACAGTTGTTTGTGTTTGTCCTAAATGTTTAAGATATGCATATATAATTGTGAATCTAACTTATAATTCAAATGGTATATGAAGCATTTAATTTGTAAGAACACTATTTTCTAGCTAAGGCTTGCTTACAAAAGACTTGAAGTTCAAAGCTGTTCCTCCTTTGAATCTAGCAGTTATCATGATTAACTAAAAAGTCACAAGTAACATATTTTTGGCAGCAGCTTATGTCTGTTTTTAACATATTCATCACACATAACGAGCTAGGGGATTTTTCTCAAATGTTGTGAATAACGTTCACCTCTTCATGAACCTTAAGCTTAGAAAAATATCAAAAGAAAAAAATCAGGAAATGACAGGAACTCAACAATAGGTATTTTAAATCCCTGGTTGTAAGGACCACAATTGTGTCAACCATGTGATGCAGTTTCCCTGGGGGACAATCTTATGCCTAACCGGCTACATAAAAGCTATCACAGAGCCAAGAAATCTTATCAGGCCAGAGACACTCTGGGGTTTAATAGGCATTAGCTTTCACTTTTGTAAAGACTTGGTTACCAACATATCATTCTAAGTGAGAATGACTTCAAGAAATATGAATTGGAATCCCATGGTAGAGGGTTGTGATTATTAACATTTTTCTTTAAACTATGTCTTATTATTTTTCTGGCAAGTGTGGAAAAGTATTATTAATACTTTTCTTTTCACTCAATAAAAACTATTTTTCTTCATTAAGTGAAGGGACAACATGGTGTCACTGAGGAGCAAAGAATAGCAAGTTTTTGGATGAGTCAAAATGCACTGGAGAGAGGAAGTAGTAGTCCTAGAAGTGTGAACTACCCTGTTTTTCACAGTTGTGGAAACAACTAATTCATAATCTAAACAAAGAATGTTAGATTTTCTTATCATGAGCCTATGTAATGGACATGGTCCAGCTGTATACTACAGTGCCATGGTTGCTGAATCTAAGAAAAAATAAATGACATAATAAAAGACAATTGACTTTCAACTTCCAATTATTTTAATTTTGTGGAATATAAATGTCTACATTCACAGCAAGATAAGATATAGGTTACCATGTAAATTTCTTTTTACTACATGATGAAGGCATTTATCATTTCTTTCATGTATATGCATGGTAAATCCCTGTTCGTGTGTGAAGGCACATGTACCCGTGAAAGGCACAGGAGGACATTAATATCATACTTTCTTACCCTGCACATTATTCCCTTGAGACAGGAGCTGTTCCAATGATCAGGAGGACCCATTTATCCTCCTGTATTAATTTCCCATAGTACTGGAGTTACAGTCATATCTAGCCATGTCTGGATTTCTATATAATTGATGACATTTGAATTAAATTCCTCTTGTCACAGTAAGTAATCTTACCCAAAGAGCTATGTCTCTATCACCTTAATCCCCCATCTGTATATTCTTTTTTTCAATTCATCTTTTATCTAGAAATGAATTTTTTCTTGCTATGCTGATTATATTGTTGAATGAAAATCAGATTACCCTCCATTTTCTCTTAATTTTAATGGATAAATACAATAATATGATAACATGTTATTTTCTAGAGGTAAGCACAAAGATATAAAGAAAACCACAGGAATAATTCAGATGCACTAGAGCTTGCGAAAGAGAGCAGAACAGACTAATACATTCCCTTTGGTGGTAGAATCCCACCTTTGCCTTTTCCTGTAGCATTCCTTGGGAAGACTGACAAGCATAGGTCAAGAGAAGCTGGCCTCTGTCTCCTCAATACCTTCCAACATCAATAGTGACTTCCTCTGACAAATGGCAAAGGATGCACCAAGTGCAGCTGTACTGTGGGCTATCTGGGCACTCACTTAAGGAGAAAGGACTCACTTAAGGAGAATTTCCTTTCTCTTTAAGATTATTTCTGAAAGACAATGAGGATAAATATTACTCCAGTGGGCAAAGAATCAGGCAGAATGCCTCTTTGTTCACTATTCTGCCTGATTATTTAAAATGAGATGATAAATTTCCTGAGTTTATGAACAATAGCTCTTGATATTCCTGGAGGCTAAGGACAAGAAAGAAATTATTTGAAGACTGAGCATTAGTGATCTCAAACTATATGTATTTCAGAATTGTGCATACTTGCATATTTGTGCTGTGTACATAAATGTGTGGTGTACATATGTGTTTATATGTGTGTGTGAACATGCATAGATTAGTTGCCATAAAATATCATCCTCCACCAATCTTCACCTTATTTCATAAGACAGGGTCTCTGACAGATCCTGGAGGTTATTGATTAGGTTAGGGTATCAATGAACTCTATCTAGTATATAATTGCTGGGGTTACAGATGCGTACCACTGTTCATAGCAGTTCAAATGTGTGGCAGATGTTTTACCTCGTGAAACATCTCCTCAGCCCCTAATTTGAATGTTAAACATTCACGTATAATGCAGAACAACTCATTTTGTATAGTACTTTCCAAGAACCCTTGAAAAATATTGACCTTAGATAGAAATGAATTAATCTCTCCCACCAACTGAACTGCTTTTTCATAAGTTTCATGAACAAAATATCTGCAAGTAGTGACAATAGAAGCAGTGCATAAAGAAAACAGCTTGGATTTCTCATTTGTTGTGTTTGAATTGGTAAATGCAGCTGCCAGAGCTGGGTGGGAAAGTATCACCAAATTGGTGTCAATGAAATACTAGAAGGGAGAGAGATGTTGTCACTTAAGATTTAGGTTTGCTTTCTCCAATGCCTTTGCTATTTATACTGTTTGTAGAATCATCATAACTTTACGTGTTCTACAGGATTCTAGAAAGAACCAAGAATTCATTTTCATTAGTGTTGGGGATTGCAAACCACCAGACCCCGAATTTCTTATAAACAACTTGTTTTTCTCTGCTCTGAGCAGCCTGCAGCTGCTCTGAGCACAAGACCCTAATGGTAGGGGAGTGGGTTCTGATGAGTCTGCAGCTGAAAGATCCCGAGAGCTGGGGCGTGGCCAGAGCGCTCTATAAGCTGCCCCTAAGCACAATAAAGTGGGCATTCTTGGCATTCTTCTCTCAAGGATGCCCCCTTGGCCCCTTCTGTCTGTCTCTCTGTCTGTGTGTCTTTGTGTTTTTAAATTTTCAGCCTGGTTCCCGCAGAGCATAGCCAGTGGAACGCAGAACAAAACTGGTATAGTTTTACACTTAAGTGTGTTCACCACCACATCAATGCTGATGAGGTTGAGTGTTCGTCTCATGGACCCATCTACCAAAGCAATTCATATTATATTTTGGTGTGCTTTTATATTGTGTTATTCAGCTTTCTATTACTATAAAAAAGAATGGCTACATCAGCTAGCTTAACAGAAAGAGAGTTTCATTTTGAGTCCCAGCTTTGAAGAATTCAGTCTGTCATTGGGCTCTGTGTCTTTTCGGCATGTGTAAGGCACTACTCATAACCAAAGAATGTAACAGAGGAAAAGTTTCAACTCATGGCAGCTCATCAACAGTGGTAGACAGGGAGAAATCAGTGTCCCAGGACCACCTCCATAGACACATCAATAATGACCACAAAACCTCCTACTTAACTCATGTTTTAGAAGTGTCAGCACCTTCCGACAGTGGCAAAAGATGGAAACCAGGCCCTTAGCCTGTGGTCCTTCGGGGGACAGGTCCATTTCACATCACTTCAGAATTAGTTGCAGTGTCAGGTAGAAGATAATACTATGTTCAAGGACGTAAATCACCATGAAGTTTTAATGTATGCATTTGCTTAGTACTTGTAGGAGGAATGTATCTGTCAGAACTCAGGAGCATGAAACAAAAAAGGCACACACTACCATTCCTACAGATTTACCATATGGAATATTTAAGGTTTAGGTCCACAGATGTGGCTTCTGTTTCATTAAAGATCAGGAAATTAAGACTTTTCACTAAATAAATCCATTAAATAAAAATGTGGCAATGTATTTTTATAGTAAATTTATAGAGAAAAACTATACATTACAATGTTAATGAAAGTGACTGATTCTAAATTTTGTATTTTGTAGAAAATGAATGGAAAACAATAGTTTTTAATGACTGATTCTTTTCATTCAAATATTACAACCATTACACCAAGAAGAACATTAAGCTGAATTCCTGTTAAAGTTCAACTTTGCTAGATTTCACTCTTTCAGCTCTGGAGTACTATTGATCAGCACAGCACACTCAGATGCCTAAATATTAGGACCATGATATGCTTTAGCTGTGATCTCCTCCTATAGGTTCAAGAATTGTAGACTTGGTCCTGAGTATGGGACAGAGAGAGATGGTGTAATTTTGAGAGTTGAGGAGTTATGAGAATGCTTTTAACTTATTGATAGCATGGTCGGTGGCACTCTTATGAATCATACTAAAGTGGGACCCTCAGTTTTCATGAAAGTTCACCTGTTCATCTATAATAAAAACGGCACCCGCCTTTGAACATGAGATAAGATACTGTATAATGATGAGAGTCTGACTCCTAAATAGGTCTTTGGCTTCCTGCCTACTGATGTGATTTCTCGCTCTTACATGCTTTTTACACCCCTCAAAACAATGCAAGACAACTTGAGGTGACCCAGCCAAGGCAGTCTCTCAGAGGGTCCAGTAACATTCTGTGCAGGCATTCAGCCTCATAAAATGTGAGATAAATAAACTTATGTTCTTTCATAAACTGTCTATTTACTGACATATCAGTACAGGTTTTGGAAGTGGAGCAATTCAGACCACAAGAAAACACAAACACTTATCATTTCTAAAGTATGTTGTGAGCATTTTCAATATTTGGCTGGTACCTGTTTGCATTTGTATTTTTGTTCTGCAGTCCATACAATTTGCCACCTTTATGTCTTTTCATTTTAGTTTTGGACTAGAATTCATCATGTTTTTAAATTTATAGACATGTTCACATTTATTTAATCTAGTACCTTTCTGGATGATCACAATTTATAGTCTTCTACTGACAAGTCAAGTAACTTATAAAATAGACTTCTTTATACCCACCCAACTTTAAGTGTCATTAAGTTAAATGGTATTTAGGAAAATAACATTAGGATTAAAGCTAATATTGCAATATTTTAAATATGATCTACAAATCAAGAACAAAATGTACACTTGCATGAGACTCCAAATCAAAGTCCCATATTGGTTATATTAAATTTGATTCCTTAATTTCTACATTCTAAATTCTAATAAAAGATGCATGTGCTCTACTCTAGATGAGAAAATTTATTTTTACTTTTGTGTGAGTTTAGTTTAAGTAAAACATACAAATGCAGCTTATCCTATGAGTTAAAATGTCTGTAATGAAATACAAATAAAGCTTTATATATTTCCCAGAAAATTTTTGTATGCATGTCTGCTTTTTTATCAAATACATATCACATGCTACATTATTTATCACAGAAATGAAAACTATAATCAATATTATTTTCATATACCTATTAGGAACACCAAACTTTACTTTTTAAGTAAAAGAAAGTATTTCATTTGGATTATGTTTTCAGAGTGTTAGAATCCCTGATGGTGGAATGAAAAAACAGCTAAAAGCTCACATACTGATCCACAACCGTGGGACAGAGGAATAACACTGAACATCAAACAAGTTTTTTCAAACCTCAAATCCTGTGGCAAACCTGTTCCAACACAGACATGCCTCCTAATACTTCCCAAACATTCCCATCAACTGGTGACCAACTATTTAAATTTACGAGCAAATGTAAGTAATTCTCATTTAAAGTATCACATTCTACCCTGTGCCCCCCCCCCAGGCTCATGTCTTTTTCATGATACAAGATAAAATTAATCCCACCTCAAATATGTCTGAGAATACTGAAGAGAATAATACAATTGAATGAAGGATGGAGCAATAGTCACAGTACTCTCAGTGTTTTTTGGGTATTTTTTTTTTTTGGTATCTTTTTTTTTT
>NC_022009.1:31001552-31009561 GCF_000317375.1 Microtus ochrogaster | reverse complement strand
GTTTCTTTCTTTCTTTGTTTCTTTCTTTCTCCCTTTATTCTTCTCTGTTTACTGCTTTCTAATGTACATGTATATGAACTATTCATATACACCTATGTGAGTATGTGGACATATGCTTGTGAGTGTATCCACATATGTGTGTGGAAAGGCCAGAAGTCAATAGCAGATGTCTTCCCTATTTATTTCCTTTTACTTTATTCAGGATATATCTCTCACTGAAGTTGGTACTAAGAGATTACATTAGAGCATCTTGCCATTGAGTTCATGAGATCCATCTGTTTTGACTCCTGAACTGGGGTAACAAATGCACACTGCTATATCCAACTTTCTATGTAGATGCTTGGGATCTGAATTCAGGTCTTGATGCTTTCTCAGCCATTTCTTTATGGATTAACTAGCTCTGGAGATCTCCTTCATCTCTTGCTCTCTTTGTGTGTTATTGCTGAATAAAAAATAAGGAAAGAATGAAAAGGGGCCTGTTTTAAAACCTCCATTGCATACCTATCCTAAAATTTCCTTTGAGTCAGTTTCCAGCTATTTTGCTTCCACAACGAAGGAAAACAAATAGTTCTGGTTCTCTCTGTAACCCCCATCTATAAAAATGGTGATACAAACTTCTTTACATCCTAATAATTGCTGTGGTGAATTAACAAGCTGCTAATGTTTTGATTTATAATAGGCAGCCCCTTCGGTTTGCCTGGTGCTGAGAATGATTGAGCTGTCTCCCTAGTGCCTGGAAGTAAGTAACTGACTGTTTATCCATTCTCTTGATTAGAAGGCTGTCCTCCAGCCAGATAAAAGAATTTCCATAGTAAATGTGAGACTCCCATGTTATGTTTTACTTTCTAGATTTAGTACCAAACATTAAAAGGAATTGGAGATTGATTTTTGTTCAAGGACCAGTGCCAGATAAAACAAGGAATAAGCGAGCAGACGGGCTGGTAGATTCATATTCCTTTAAAATGAGGCAAAGAATTGAGATTTGCTGAAAGTATAACTAGGTTACTCCATGTGTGTGTTAGTATGTGTGTATGTGTATGTGCTTGTGTGAGAGGCAGACAGACAAACAAACAGAAAAAGATACAAAATATGGAATGATAGCTTTTATGTAATGTGTGTGTGTGTGTGTGTGATGCAGTGAGTAGTATGTATTTAATGTGAGGAATGGTGTGATGGTGTGTGTGTGCGATATGTGAGGTAATTCATGTATGTACACATGTGTGTTGTATGTGAGATTAAGTGTGTTAAGTGTGTTATAAATATTTGAAGTATGTGATTATTGTATTTATTATACATGAGACTTTGTTGTGTATATTAAATGGTTTGTGGTGTATTATGTTTGTGAGTGTGTTTGTGCTACTGGATAATAGTGTGTGTACATGCACACATTCCTATGCAAACCTTCAGGAATTTGTTTACTTAATTTTCTCTGATATTCTGCTGGTAGATGCTATTGTCAGGGATCAAAATTAAACGCAACTTACTCCTTTATTAAGGTACACAAGCAAAAATCTTCAGTTTGATTTCTTTTTTTCTTAGGCCCAGTTCTATAGCAATATTATAATAACAAAAATAAACACACAAACAATTGCACATAAGTAAAATCTTAAGGACATATCCATATATAGATACATATCTATATAAAGTATATCACTTATAGGCATCGATACATTATTTTCTATTTTCCTCTACCCCTTCCCATCTTATGGAGAGTTTTTATATATTGCTTTATTGGCATCACATCATGAGTCAGTTTCTTCTAACCCATCTCTTTTCTCCTTGTGGATGAGCTTTTACTACTTGAAGCAAAACTGCTATGCTTTCTGAACTTCTGAAGAATTGGCCAATAATGGGGGCAATTGATGTGGCCATCTTCTGCCTTTCTCTGAGCCATATATATGCTAAGTCAAAAGTATCGAGTCTTCAGAATCCTGAATCCAAAGGCGTACTCAATTGCTGCTACAAATTAAAATGCTTGTCTGGTGTGGGAAGATGGTCTGTATTCTGTCAATTATATTTTAAATAAATGCTGATTGGCCAGTAGCAAGACAGGAAGTAGAGGCAGGTCAATGAGAACAGGAGAATTCTGGGAAGAAGGAAACCTTGGTTGGCAGTCCTGACACAGTCACAGAAGAAGCACAATGTGACTGCCCTACCAAATAAGGTACTGAGCCACGTGGCTAACATAAACAAGAATAAAGGGCTAATATTAGTTATAAGAGTTAATAAAAAGCCTGAGCTAATGGGCCAATCAGTATATAACTAAGGTAGACCTCTGTGTGATTTCTTTGGGACTTAATGACTGTGGAAACCATCCATGACAGAACACTGTCCAACACTTGTCCAAGTTTTTAAAACCAATAGAGCAACAAAAAACACCATATCAATTGCTGATTCTATGAATCATATACAAAGAAGGAAAGAATGGACAGTGAAATACCAAAGTATAGGAGATAGTATCAATGAGAAATGATATTTGGGTTCCTTTACATCTGTTTTCTTAGCCAGTAGACCACTTTTTATGTCTGGCATTTAGAACTATGACAATAAAATGCTTGAATGTATGCTTTATCCTATATTCGAAATGAAAACTAGAAGAAAAGGGAATATTCACTTTAGTGATGTATTGCTGATGTTTTGTTTTTAACTTAAACTTGTAGAAACTCATCTTTTTTAGAAGCAAGGAAATTTGATTTCTATAATTCCTCTCCCATTTAAAGGGATCCATCTCTAAATCTCTAAAAATACATTTTCATCATGTTTTGGAATTCTGGCACAAATGACTTCATGGGTTATTAAGAATATTGAAAACATGTTGTGACTTAATGCTTGTCTATATGTCTACACATGAGGAAAATCATTAAAATAGGCATCTGCAATTTCCACAGAGATATTAAATGAAATATTTCTTTATTAGTGCATTTGTTCATCTCATGGGAGACAACAACCACTGCTGTTAAACAGGAAATTTGTCTTTCCTAAAAACACTAAATTTTTCAATCAGTTTTTCCTCATGAATCAGTTACAGAATCAGACTCTTTATTAGTTCTTTCTCAGTATTTGTGATAAGTTTCTTCTGAATTTTCTTTATTGCCTAAATTCCCTGTGCTTACTCAATAAAGTATTTGCAGTCCTATTTGGTAGCATCTTATACAAAATTCTTACTAAAGATCAAAGAAGAGTTTCTGTAGATTCAGAAATACTACACACTCAGGAAGACATATTTTCTCTCAGAAAAAAAAATGCCTGTATTTCAATGTATAATTCTTGTTAGAATCCTTTTTCTTTAACCTATTAAAATGTAATTCAATTTCTTGTATAAGAACTTTTCCTTTTTCATTTATCTTATAGAATATTGTGTGTTTAATATGCTTGGATATGTAGAATGTTATGTGGAGGTGTGATATGTGTTCTTCCCATTATACTCTATGTGACTGATTCTATCCTTTTGATTTTCTTTCATGAAAGTGTGATATACAGTTTTCTGGGAAAGTGTGTCATACACATGGTTAAGCAACAATAGGGCATTCTTCCAACTCATGAAAAGAAATCAGTTGAAACCAGTTAAGATCTGTTGATGAAGTCAAACAAATTTACTGTAGACAAATTAGACAAGGATAATATTATTCAAAAGATGAAAACGGTATCTTCTTAATCTTCTCATAGCTTTCCTTACCATAACATAGTACCTTATAATGAATGGGTTGGACTGGCCCTCTTTGATTTCTAAAGTTATCTGTCACATATAATATAAGAATTACCTTGTACCTGATTTCTGTACCTAAAATGAATGTTTAGCAGGTATAAAATTTAAGTCAGGGCATGGCATATGACAGAAGTAGTGGGAGATGGGAGAAAATAGAATGGATGGAAATATAATTCTGGAAAACTTTCATCTTGTCTCACTAAACCAAAAAATGGTTATTCGTGTGAAAATCAAATTGTGAAACAAACATTAAAATAAAGCAGAAGAGGAGAAGTAGGGTGACTGCAGGATTAGAAAGCTGCCTGCCCTGAGTTCAAACTATGACTCGGACTTCATAAAATGAAGACATTTTAGCCTGGCCTGGCTGCGTGTTGAACTGAATAATCAATGACAGACTGTCAATCATCAACAGAATATGTTAACATAGTCAACCTTGGAAAACCATTTTGTGATTTTATTCCAAAAAAGAAATGGGTGGGTGATGAAATCTGATATGGCTCTGATGACGAAGAGTTTAAATTGTTATAATAATACCATGTCTAGGAGAGGACCGGGCAAAGAAGTGAAAGGATGTTCACAGATTGGGATCTAACCACTGTCACCTGCTGCTACACAAAAGGGCAGAAGCAGGTGTTCCTAGGTGCTTATTTGGTGCATAAATTAAGGGAGTAACTAGTAAACAGCTAAAGAAAGTTTGCTTTCTTGTAGCATATGTGTGTGGATACTGAGATAATTTTGTAGAGCTGAATGCTAAGTTCAATAATGACAATATTATTATTGGTTTAATGAAATGGCAAGTTTAGTTTAGATATTCAATTGATTGAGTATCTGTTAAACTTTCTGTAATTTTTTTTCCATTTTTATAGCCAAGTCTGAATAAATTTGAGGTTTTTCTTTCAGATATGAGACAATTATCTCAGTGTATCTATGTGATTCTTAAGGAAAGAAGTTTGAAATAATTCTGTAGTGGGTAATATTGTACAAAAGAAGTTGACAGAATGCATAATTTAACTAAAATTCCACAAGCAGTATCTAAGTGTGATTGCTGTTATTGCTTTGTTACTAATTCTATAAAGAAAAAAAAAAACGCTAATGTTTGCTCCTTGACATGTATTGTTATGTATTGCTGTCTTAGAAATATCAAGCTTCAGTTATTAAGATTGTAAATACCACAGAATAAGAACATGTTATGTAAAAAAAAAATAAACATAGTTCTGCAGTACTCACATAACAAACATTAAGTATAAAAGTTTCTTTAAAATATGCTCTTTGGTATTCTTACCAAACTCCCTGAACTCTTCATTTAATCATGGCTTCTTTTAAATAATCAAGACAATAAGGCAGCTGATGGAGATGCCAGTAATGTAATTTGGGTAAGCAAAACAGAATCACCAGTGTAGTCTCAATGCCTTTTCTTTGGCCATCCATAGTTTTCTCCCACACACCTCCTAGTCTGAACCATTGGTTTTCCAAAGGCAAGTCAGATTTGGTAAGCTGGTGACCCATTTACTTTTATATATGGCTATATAATTCCCCATAGGACTGTTATGTTTAACTGTTATTGCAGATTGCATTTTACAGTTGCCCCAGGCTGTGTTAAAGATGGTGTTCTGTTCTTTCACTTGGACGTGTTCTCTGAGATGTTATTTTACTGACTCACAAGTGCCTCGCAAGCTGGGAGTTTTACTATCCACATCACCAGTACACTAGATTTCTTATCAGACTTCATCAAGTTCAAGTTCTGGCCTGAGAAACTGGCAAAGGAATACCTATTAAACAGCTATATTTTTGTAACCTTGAGGTCTATTTTATCATATAAATACCTTCTTTCCTTAATATTTGACACATTACTATAGATTTATAAAGAGCAGTTGGAGCAATGTTAAAATGTAAAGGAAATAACACTTTATTTTATAAAAAAAAATAGACCAGAAAGAAAGAAAACTGAGGAATTAAACTAAATAAGTGTATATATTTTATTTAAAACTCATTACAGGATGCATCATTAATACCTACAAACTTGGATTTTCAAAAATTTTGATGACTTCATAGGGGATTTAAACATACTTTCGATTTTTGTTAATAAGTAACAAAACAAAGAGATTAAGTAGGATCAAAATCACTATTTTTGCTTTAAAATTAATATAAAATGCAAAGAAAAATAGTTGTCATGAAATAAAAAAATGTAATTCATCAAGTTCAGTAAAAGTACACTCTTGTTATAGTCAACATCAAAAATCATAATTTGAAGATTCAGAAATTTTGGCACACTTCTATATATTTATTGTTTACTTGTCATAGAAGCACAATGGTTTGTATATTTACAAAGCTTTGAAAAAATGGACAAAATTTTACTGTAAACTTTGTCAACAGTTGTGTTGATTATCTATGGATTTTTTCTTTTTTATTGATTTTTATTGAGTTATGCATTATTCTTTGCTTCCCTCCTTTTCTCTCCCCACCACCTTCAACCCTCTCCTTTGATCCCCATGCTCCTAATTTACTCAGGAGATCTTGCCTTTTTCTACTTTCCATGTAGATTAGATCTATGTATGTCTCTCTTAGGGTCTCCATTTTTGTCTAGTTTTTCTGGGATTATGATTTAGGCTGGTTTTCTCTACTTTATATTTACAAACCACTTATGAGTGAGTATGTCAAAGTGTCTTTCTGGGTCTGGTTACCTCACTTGATTTGATTTTTTTTTTTTTAGCTCCATCCATTTGCCTGAAAAATTCAAGATGTCATTATTTTTTTCTGATGTGTGGTACTCCATTGTTTAAATGTACCACATTTTTCTTATCCATTCTTTGATTGAGGGGCATTTAGTTTGTTTCCAGGTTCTGGATATGACAAACAATGCTACTATGAACATAAGTGAGGACATGTCCTTGTGGCATGACTGAGCAACCTTTGGATATATACCCAAAAGTGATACGGCTGGGTCTTGAAGAAGGTTGTTTCCTAATTGTCTGAGAAATTGCCATACTGATATCAAAAAGGGGTTGTACCAGATTGCACTCCGACCAGCCATGCAGGAGTGTCTCTTTTACCCCACAAGTTCTCCAGCATAAGTTGTCACCAATGAAAATAACTCTGAGATTCCATCTTACACTTGTAAGAATGGCCAAGATCAAAAACACTGATGACAGCTATGAAAGGAGTTTTAGCATTAATTCATATTTTGAAAGAAAAAATATTTTCAGTTACTCTTGGTAAATTTTATAAATGAATAACAGATACTCAAAAATTAAATATATAGTTGGATGTGGTGGCACATACCTTTATTCCCAGCACTCACTAGACAAAAGCAGGAAGACTTCTGAGTTCAATGCCTGGTCTATAGAGAGAGTCCAGGAAACCAGGTTTATGCAGAGAAGCATTGTCTGAAACAACACAAAACAACACCAAACAAAAAACTCACAAGAAGGTTAAGTATGGTCATTTGAGAAGTTTCTGTGAAGTTCCTCTACTGACAAGCAAAATAGATATAATGGCATAATGCAAAGATACATGAAATCAATCACATGAGACATCCAATCATCTGTTGAGTCACTATTCAAAATGCTTAGTTAGAAATACACCAGTAAAATATAGGTACATCAATTGAATACATTATATAATTAACTAAATTGAATCATGAAAGCAGACAATCAGGGAAATTCTTAAGAAAGGATGATGCATGCTAATGGCTCTGGACACGACTGTAACTCGATATCCACAATCAAAAGGGGACCTTTTAGAAACTTTTGTTCTTGGCTTCCCATAGAGTGTATCTGAAAACTTTCTGGATTCTTTACATACTCTCTTTTATGTGATTCTCTGCTCTAACTTGTCCAGATTTTTATCACTGTTCTAACAGTTTTAGGAATCTCATAATTATTCAGTTTGGTCTGTTGATATTTTAGATAAGTGGTTCATGTTATCATTTCCATCAAATGATATTTATATTCATGTTTGCAAACAATAAATTGTTCAGTTTTTTCATACTGTGACTCTACATATATCACAGTGTAAGTAAAGGGCCTCTGGATGCATACACATGGGGTTTGGAGAAGGAATGCATTCTTTGGATTTACTAACATTCATAAAATGAAAGGAAAGTGATGTACTGGATCTTAACTTTTAAATGAATTTTCCAAAAATATTTTAAAAGTTTAATTGAGAAGCTTCAGTTGAAGTTTTTATGAGGAGAGAGTTTCAGTGTATCCTTCAAAGGCTCACATGAGGGTAGGTTGTTTTTGAGTGTGGTGATGTTCAGATACCATGGACTCCTTAGTAGGTGATATCTAATGGAAATTTATCG
>NC_022009.1:30996987-31001434 GCF_000317375.1 Microtus ochrogaster | reverse complement strand
GCCACCCAGGTGACACATGCTCAGGGACTCCTTGTCAGCTTGAGTGCCATTCTAATAATTTTATTCTTGAAAACTTGACTCAAGTATATGTAACAAATTATTCAGAATCAGGTATTTCATTTACAGTCATTGAAAAGAAATGAATAAATCCTCCTCATGATAGTATGATCTTCCCAGGTTATAGTCTGAAAATTTATCAAATATTTCAATGACTTTTTCAGTTATTAAATATGTCTTATACTACAAGAAATTTTAATGGTATATAAAGGTAGCAAAATGGCAAATTTTAAATGATAATTTTGTATTTGTTTTGGTGCCAGTTGCTAGAAAACAATCAGCAAAAGATACTGAAAGATCAATTTGATCATTTCTTAATTTTTCCTAGTAGTAAATTTTTCATTAATCTTGTAAGCTCTTCTTTTTTTTCTTTTAGATAGATGTATGGTTGCAGTTCCTAAAACTAACTGAAGTGAACTAAAAATTAAACCATTTTAAAGTTTGCGTTGTATGTGATAAGCATGTTTTCTGACTGTTTTGGGTATGATTATGTTTGATTTAAATTAAGAATAACTAAATAATATAGTGAATAATGATAACCATAATCCTTCAAAATTGATTTATGTTTAAATACTTTAGCTGCACCACATAAGACAATGTATTACATGTAGGTTTTGCTTCTGATAAAAATATGTTTATTGAAAAAGCTCAAATAATTTTTATATTACCTACTATGGGAAAATATTGTTTAATTCTTTGCAAAATGGTAATTATCTACACAGATATTTTTTTAAAATGTTAAATGTGTACATTTTGAAATTTTATTTTTACACAGGAAAAAACACTCTAAATGAGTTGTTAAAATGTTATTCTCATTCTAGTTCTCTGGATAAAGTTGATCAAACTACTGTTTTGGATGCTTCACAATTACCATGTCTAATTTTATTTAATGTAGAATCCTCAGGCAAGACTCTAATGGAGAAGACATTCTCTGTGAATTATATAAGGCATTATTTAAACCCTAGACTTACAGAAAAAATATTAATTGGTTCAATACATATACTTAATCTTTTTAGTAAAAACATTTTTGTGAGTAAATATATGTTATTAACAACTAGACTATGAGAAGAGCTATAAAAAGACACGGCTTTCATCAGCAAAATTTTAATTCACTAATACAACTCATATTTATTAATGTGAATAGCACAACTACCATTATTTCACTGAATCCTTATGAAAAGTTGTGGTGTTCAATGTTCTCCTGTGTCCAACTTAACAGTCTATAATCTAAATTGAAGAGAATTTAAACACTTGCTATAACTCATAAAACACATAGTACATATAAATAGTCTTTTCTGGAAAGTCCTCAGATATGAGTGTGTTACACCCTGATTATTGATCTACTTACGCTGACTATATTCATATATCATAATGAACCCTGTAAAATGTTTTTTTCTATTTGAATATTTTCATGAGTAGTCTATTTTGTCAATGCCATCAAGAAAAGAAAATGGCATACTTCTAAGCAATCTTTGTGATTTCTAGGATCATCATTTTCTGTCTGTCATAGTTAGTATTATCTTGACCTAATTGGACACATCAGTAACACTTGGTACCAAAAATAATATCTTTTCTATGTCTTTGTTTCATTGGCCACAAATTGAGCCTGGGGAATTTAGTTACTCTAAGTAGTAAAATACACTACTTTAAAAGACATGACACAATTGAGATTTCATGATTAATTATACAATCTGGTTCCTTTCTATGATCTCAGAGCCCTGGAACTAACCTCATGCAGCACTTTTGAATTTTTCATTTGCAGACCCTTAAACAGGAAAAATATTTTTATACATCATGTAGACACTTTTTAAGCAAGTCATCCGTATGTTTTATCTAAAATATTGTATAGTTAAAAAATTCTAAAAGTGGTTTTACTTAGGAGAAGGAAGTATAAGGAAATATGTTAATTGTAATTACAACATTTCCTATATTAATGAGTTAGTCATAAGCTTTTTGAGAATATTCCATCAGATTACACAAACAAATGGCTGCCAGATTTGATATTTGTTTCATATATTGTTGCCAGATGAATATTTTGTTTCATTTTAAAATATATGCTAAGCACGCATGTCACATTTTTCAATACAACTTTGATTTAACTGTACTTGCAAGAAAGACCCAACATGGTTTAGCCAGTTCACACCTTAATAGTCAACTCATGTTCACCATAGTATTTTTTTTCTTTCCCTGACTCAATATATTATAGAAACCAAGAAAATCATGGAAACTATCTAGTTTCTGGCCTAGGAATGCACAGAACCATCAAGGTGTTCTATTCCCTTGCTCCTATCAATGGGCTGACAACCTGTTGAGATGGTCACTTGCATCCCTTCCACACAGTCAAACTCCACAGGACCTTGGTGATTTGCTCAACTCTCAGACAGAACCACGTCCTTGAAAGTGATAGATTCATGAGTAAGTGATGATCACAAACACAATTTGTTTACAGTGCATTCAATTTCTTCAGTTCCTCCTTCTGCCCCTTTATTGTTGCTTCCTGCAAATGCACTCCTTTAGATCACATGTATTCTAGTCCTTGTTTCAATTGCTGCTTTTGAAGAACTTCAGAGAAGGGTTACATTTAATTTACTCTTGAAACTCATTACATATCCCAAACTGGCTTTAGACTCATGATTCCCTTTCTGTCTTCTCCTGAATCTCTGGTGACTGACTTGTTTCACCCACCACTCATGCTTTAAGATGTTAAAATTTAAAAGTTATATGTGATTATCTTTATTTATGACTATGTGTCCATCACTATGCAAGTTCATGTGAACTAAATGTTTGGTGGTAATGATAGGAGACAGAATGGATATTGGATGCCCTTGAACTGGAGTTATGGGTAGTTGGAAACCACCCAACATGGGCATGGGAGGTTGACAACAAGAGTAAAAAAACACTTGAAATCACTAAAGCAATTGAGCATACTTTCCAAACACATACGTTCTTAATTTTAATTAAAAAAACAAATCAATATATTCTTAAGTTCACTTTTTTCTCTCCCCCAAATAATATGTTTTACTCTGTCTTCTACAGCTTAACTTTGATTTTCATAGTCATGCTTAAAATTATTGTACATTATCCAATTATTTATTTCTTATATATTTATTTTATTATATATTTTTAAAATATTTTTAAGCCTACAGCACCCAATATTCCGAGGCAGTCTCCCATCCAAGTACTAACCAGGCCCGACACTGCTTAGCTTCCAAGATCAGACGAGATCAGGCGAGTTCTGGGAGGTATGACTGTAGACTATACATTTATTATTTTAATAAATATATTCAGTTTGGTCATAAATTTCCTCTAAGTAATTTTCTCCTATATTTTATAATGCTACTAAATTCATTGCTTGAATTTTGTTTCTTGGCCTCTCTTCTTTAATTTACAGCCTTAATGTACGTATAAACTCCATAATTTCTTGAAATATTTCACTTTGTTCATGTATGAGTTGAGTTTACCCAGTCAGTGCTTATCACCAGAAAGGATACCCAGATCATCATCTGCCCATGGTGAAAGATTTGGATTTGGAAAGAGCTAGCACAGCTTCTGAATAATGCCCAATACACCAGAGATGCCAGAACCACAAGAATGAGTTTAAGAGCTCATGGTAAAGTAAGAGACAATGAAGAGAAAGCTTATATTACACTGCCCAAAATGTACCCATATTATGCATAAACAAAAGAGTTTAGCATCCATCAGACCATAGTTTTGTTCTGGCTAGACTAGCTCTCAGAACAGAATTACCATTCTGTATCATTTTTCTTATATCTGAGATAGTAAATCACATAAGTGCCCAACAAAGAACCTTGTTTAATTTCTTCTCTTAGTTGATGATGATTCCTTTCCAGTAGTTTAATTGACATTTGAATGCTGCAGTAGATTAATAGTTCTCTTTGATGCTCATGCTTCAGGTGGAGTACTTAACAAAATACTAAGATAGTGTATTTTGTAATTTGGTTATTTCTTCCATCTCAATTGTGTGGATCCCAACAAATAAGCAGGTTTATTCATATTTGCCAGTGTTCTAGGGACTCCCTCCCTTCCCCTGCTTGATTATGTTATCTGTTGCTGGACCCAGAGCATTCTATACAATTTATTCAGCTCTAGATTTAATACCTCTCTTAAAAATCCTGCAATCAACCATGTAACCCCTATCTTCTCTTTTACATTGCCCCCCCCACTTAGAGCCCTTCCCAGGAGTAATATGTATAATTTGTAGGGGTGCCCTATTAGTTACTATTTTAGCTAATGAGCCTCAGGACAGCTTACTCTCACACATAATCCCAGATACTCGAGACTGGGTTTAGAATCAAACTTCTGTGACCAATAAAAACCTGTTCTGGCTGGAGTTAGAGCTAGATAGTTAGAACCTAAGGTGGGTGCAAGT
>NC_022009.1:30995987-30996441 GCF_000317375.1 Microtus ochrogaster | reverse complement strand
TTACTTGCATTGTCCTGCAATGTTGTTAGAGTGATATTTTTGTATATAGCTTCATAGTTGGAATTTCAGAGCATTGATACCAGATCTTTTCAGTTTGTTCTCTGGGGGAATTTCATTTGCATCTCTGATTTTAGCTATCTGTGATAACTTGTTAAACATTAAAAGGGTATTTTGTTTCTATTTGAACATTTGTATACTCACAATAAATTATATTTCTGTGAATGGCTGCAATCGAAATTAAACATTGAAAGTTAAAAGAAAAAAACTCACTCTGGAACAGGTGGAATCTGTTAAGCTGGGGAACTGTCTATACTGGTGTTCAATATATCTACTTGATGGACTCCACATTTTCTAGTTGCATACAGTAGTCACTTAGCACATGACCTCTGTTCAGTATAACTGAACAGTACCAGGCAGGAGAGTGTGGGCATTTTAGCTGAGCCAGGAAGGGCCA
>NC_022009.1:30990723-30995354 GCF_000317375.1 Microtus ochrogaster | reverse complement strand
CCAAAAGTACAAAAGAAATTAATAAATAATATCAAAAATTAAATTTTGCAAGGACCTCTCTGAGAGTATAGAATTGATTTATTAAAGCCCTATTGAGACATACATAGAAGAAGTTGTAGAAAATTCACATAATAGAGTTTCACAATCATGGGCAAGAGTCCATGTATGGATACATTGACTTCATTTGATGGAAACATGCTTATGTGACCACCCTTTTTAAAAAATTATTAATGTGATATATAAATGGAAGATGGAAGAAAGAAATGAACATGACATGTATGCCAGCTTTATTCTATGAACTGTGTTAAGATCTTCAGATCTTCAACCTTAGTCATTCCTTTTCCTTGTCCCATGAGGCAAATGTATACATTCATACTGTTTTCTTTCTTGTTATACTTTTACAGATGAGAAATGTTCATGAGGGTTTTCAGGAGTAACCTGCACGTGAAGGAGATGGGAATGGCAATTGGCAGTCATAATTATTTAACAGTAAATGTTGTTGCTAGCAGGGTATGAAGAGAAGATATGAGGATCAGAAGAGGAACATATTGGAGCTTAAATAAATATCTTGTTTCAGTAAAAAAAAAATGTAAAAAAAAGTGCAGTTTATTTCAAATGACAGCAGACAACTTATTTGTCAACATATTCATAGCAGAGCCAATGCAGCAAATTTTAAAGTTTCTTTCTATAAATGGAACTTACCTTGGAATATATTAAAAATTGATACCTCTTTTGTTCCTCATTATTTAGTGGTTTTTATTTCATTTTTGTTCATACAAAAAAAAATTTAGAATTGACCAACAAAATTTCTTATACTCTACTTAAGCATATTACCTCCTTAAACAAAAGACCAGGATCAAATGTTTTCCATGTATCATACTGCATTTTTTAACCATTAGCATGATATATGCACATCTCTGTAAATTAAGCCCTGATTAACATATAATCATTTAAAATTTTACATGTCTTATGCAATTTGAAAAAAAATTGTTAGATTTTGCCATGAATACATTCTAGAGCTCTGGTAAATTGTGTATATGTTTTGAATTATGAATTTACAGAATACAGAACCATTTCATGTTCTAACTAGGTTCAGTTTCTAGTCAAAAATTGATATAAAATCACATTATTTTGTTTTATAATGTGATTTTCTTACTTATTTTATGGTCTCTACTAAAATTTTGAATAATTTGTTCAATAACTTTCTCATACCATAAAATAATAGAATTCAAAAACAGAATTTAACTTGGGACGTAATGCCCCATTTCTACTACCAAATATTTATACAAATAGTTATGTCTTCATAGAATTAGTATTTTAAATACCTTTTAATCTTTTAAACATAATTAAAAGAAATTGAATACATATCACATATTCAGCCATTTTTATTTTCTTATATATGGAATACCACTTTTTAAAAAATGGAATAATAAAGCACATATTATAGCTTCAAGCTGTCAACAAAGTGAACTCTTGGAAATTTATCTTAGATCGTTCAAAATCATTAGTTATGAAGCAATATTCACAGGCCTGCATGGGTATGTGCCAGATACAGGCCTAGAAATGAAATAAGTGGGCACATGATTCCATTACTAATCCAGAAGCAGTCTTCAATTGACAAGCTCTTGCAAATATAAATTTAGTTTTCACAACAAAAGTATCATAATTTGGAGAAATGATCACAAAAATCTTTCTTTTTGTATTTATTTTTATCCCATCAGTATCGACATTTCCCAATACGGATCACTTAATTCCTTAACATAAAGCAAAGTGTGTAAAGAAATGTAGTGTTGGTGACTATTTCAAAACATGTTTGGAGTCATCAAAAACTAGTTCTACTCACTACAGAAGTCTATAAAAGAAGATATAGATATAGCTATAGGTATATATTCAAAAATAGTGTTTGAGGAGTTCTTATTTTTTAACCTTATTTTATAGATGCTAACTTGTGTGTGTCATGCTTTCTGCCATGATTTTGACTTCAGATTAACCTCTTTAAGGATGAAGTATTTCACTCTTAATTTCAAGATTTAATATTTTGTAATCATGGCTTTATTCTCAAATTTCTTTTCTGAATATTAAAAAATATTTATTATAGTTTTAATCATCTATGCAATATGAGTCTCTGAATCAAGTAAAACTAATATTTTATGTGGGATTCCATATTGTTACATGTAAACATAAATTACATATAAATAACTTTTCAAGGCAATTCAGATGTTGAAGTGATTATTAGATTTGAGTGAGCCACTTAAACACATACTTCAAAAGTCTCAAAATGTGAAATGTACTAGATACCTCTATGTTGAAAGAATTATCATTGTTTAAATATCCATACTTCCTTTGGAATAGCTACACTAAAATTTGTACACTTTGCCAAAATCCCAATATCATTCTTTATTCAAGTAAGAAAAACATATCCTTAAATCTGTTTGCTACACAAGACATTGATGAGGTTAATGCAGTTCTGAAGATAAAACAACAAATTAACAAAGTTGCATACATCAAAGTTCTTATATTAGAATAATGTTTCAAAAGTACAGTTAGCAAAACCATGTTGTATAAACATAAAAATATGTTTAAAAATAAAAGCAGATAATTACCTTAGCACAAAGCCAGAACTATAAGCTCAAAGCATTTGACAATCACACACACACACACACACACACACACACACACACACACACACACACACACACGTTAATAAAGGAAGGAAATAACCTCATTAAAAAACACTCTGGGCCGGGCGGTGGTGGCGCACGTCTTTAATCCCAGCACTCAGGAGGCCGAGGCAGGCAGATCTAGTGAGTTTGAGGCCAGCCTGGTCTAAAAGAGCTAGTTCCAGGTCAGGCTCCAAAGCTACAGAGAAACCGTGTCTTGAAAAACTAACTAACTAACTAACTAACTAACTAAATAAATAAATAAATAAATAAATAGAAAAATGACTAAATCAGTCCAAAAATGTTACACAGCACAGGAAACAATCAACATAAAAAATAAAAGCCAAGACCTAGATTGTGAAAAACATTTGCAAACCACTTATCAGATGAATTGTTACCTTGGTATGATATCAAATCATCAAATCTGAATGATAACTGCTGTGGGATAAAGTTCTTATACTTTGTAAAGATTTGACACTCGTACTAGTTTAATAAAATGCTAATTGGCCAGTAGTCAGGCAGAAAGTATAGAGTGGCAACCAGATAAAGATAGTACAGGAAAGTTGAACGGCAAGAAGTCATTCACCAACCAAATGCAGAGGAAGCAAGATAAGAATGCGTTACTGAGAAAAGATACCAAGCCACATGGCTCAACATAGACAAGGTTTATGGGTTAATATAAGTTGTACGAGCTAGTTAATAATAATCCTGAGCTAATCCACCAAACAGTTTATAATTAATAAAAGCCTCTCTGTGTTTCTTTAGGACTGAAGAGCTACAGGATCAGGTAGGCCAGAAACATTCATCTACAACTAGTATCCAAATCTTTGGCAAGAATTTCCACATAAAGTCTGAGAAAGTTTGAAATAAATAAGGATTCTAGACAGGCAAGAACAGAGAGTTAAGAACAGCTTCTTGGTTGCTGTCTTTAGGGTCTATTTGCTGGCAGGAAGCAGAGGGTGGCTCCTTTAAGAACAGCTTTCTGACTCAGCATTAGCAGTAAAAACCTCATGGAGGCTCTCTTAAGAGACCCTGCCAGCAAATACTAAAATGGTGTTTATGATAAGCCAGTGGCATGCTTCTTTATGGCAGCATGGAGCTAAAGATTTCACAGAGATTTGGCAATATATGTGGCTCCTGACAGTACTTCTGACATGAAGTTAGACTCTCAAAATGCTAAGGAATGGGGTAGAGACAGCTGCTGAAGCCCCAGTTTTAATTCTAGCCATATAGATAAGCAGATTAAAGACTCATGTGGTCAGAAAAAAATAGAGATACACAGTGAAAATAGATTCAGGTGAAAGCCAACTAAATGGATTTAGTGTGTTTATACATAGGCTAGGGAGAGAAACGTAAAAGGATAGACAAAGTCCTTAAAAATATAGAGTAGTTGGGCATGTAGGCATGACCTTAATCCCAGCACTTGGGAGGATGAAGCAGGTGGATCTTTATGAGTTCAAGGCCAGACTGTTTTACAGAGTAAGTTCCAGGACAGCCAAAGATATACAGAGAAAGCCTGCCTCAGAAAACCAAAAATTAAAAATAAAAATAAAAGAAATATTATTTTAAAAATCCACAGTGAGTCTGGATACTGTATATTACTATGTTGTCAAAAAATTATTTGACTGCTGAGGAAGGAACAACAGCTGTAAAAAGACATTTGATTATATATGCTGCTGGATTAATCCAATTTACATATTTTGTAAATGACTTGACTCCAAAATTTAAGTCAAAAGATTTGTTTCTTTGGAGAAGAGGTTTTGCTTTTATTTCTATGGGAAAAGAGAGGTTGTAGATTCATTCTGGGTTAAGAAAAATAAGGATTGACTAAGGAAAGACCTCTGAAAAATCTCTAATGCGAACGGATAGCACAGCAACCAAATGTTTCAGGTGAACTCTGCTGTAGGTTTCTCTGAGTTCCAGAACAACCTCAATACTGGTGATTGAGATGATCCAGCCTCGTACAATACT
>NC_022009.1:30955585-30990179 GCF_000317375.1 Microtus ochrogaster | reverse complement strand
AATAGGCCAAACAGTTTATACTTAATATAAGCCTCTTTGTGTTTCTTTGTGCCCAACCTGTTGCAGAACCATTCAGGATAGAAAGAAACTTCTGACTGCAGGTAACTTTTGAATACTGAGGAAACACTAAGAAAAATAATTATTGACTGAGTACACTAAAGAAAAATAATTATTAGCTGAATAGCATGACAGTGTCTTTGTTTTATTGTGAAACTTGATTTCTGATGTCATCCTTGTTTCTGAAAAAGAGTATATTCTGAAAAATGTCTGTCTCATTTCAAGTTTCAATTAAAATCTATTCAAGAACACATGAGAAAAAAGTTTGAAAGGTTTTATTGTTAAGAGTGCCAGATACTTACAGTTGAATAGACATCTTAGAGACAAGTCATAGCTAAACTTTGTGGGAACTAAACAGAAGCATGCCTTTATTTTCCTGTTCTTTTATAAATAATTTTCATTTAACTAAAATATTACTACACATTTTCCATCATCACTTTTTTACCTATACTACCTCCCGTATCGTAGTCATACCTGTTTCCTCTCAAGTTTATGGGTCCTTTCTGTTTAATTATTATTGTTATATAAGAAGAAAAAAATAACAAAGCAACTAGCTAAGTCCATTTATATTTGCTTATATGTATAAGATTCCGACTGAACAATTGGTATTGGAGAACAATTTATGGGGATTTTCCTTAGAGAAAACTAATTATCTGTGTCTAAGCAGTCTTTATTACTTTTTACTCATTGCCTACACTTTTGAAACTTCTCCCATCAATTTTAGTGTGTCAACTGATATTGTCATCATTCAGACCTTGTTGAAGTAGCCATGTTATTGAGATTTCATGACTTTAGCTTCCTTGTCTGGTATACACAATCTAGCAACAGACTTCATGGTCCTTTGGTGTTGACAGAGATTTCTGTCCCTTCTGGTCCTGCAACCATTCAGTTCCAAAAAAAAAAGACACTGAGATCTACATTAATCATTAACTGGCTGGCCTATTAGCTCAAGTTTTTTATTAACCCTTATATCCTATATTAACCCATAATTTTTGTCACATGACTTGGTACCTTTTATCAGCAAGCATTCTCATCTTGCTTCCTCTGTGTCTGGGTTGTGGCTGAAGACTGAGACTTTCCTCTTCTCAGAATTCCCTGTTCTGGTCACGCTGACTATACTTCCTGCCTGGCTTCTGGCCAGTCAGTATTTTATTAAACCAATAAAGCTGACAAATCTTTACAGGGTATAAGACCATTGTCCCAAGCAGTTTCACCCCCTTTTTTTCAAAACAAAAACTCTGAATCTATTCTCCTTTCTTATGTGTTTTTCTTGACGATTATCCATAGCAACTTGTAACCAACACCCTAAACAAAGACAAATATCCATAATTTATTTTGGGGAGTAATGTGAGCAAAGTTTTCCAGGCTACCTTGTGCTGATTGAGGGCACTGGTAATCTTAAGGGTTCTAAAGAAAATTTAGGATTATGGTCAAATCCTGACTGTAATATCTTGTGAGGCTTGATCATTCCAACCAACAGTTTTAGGGCTGTTCTGGAAGTAGAATTCAGACATCTGGACCATCTGTTCCTATTGGAGATTTCTCAGGTGGTCTTCCTTGATCAAACATGAATTTTTAAAATCCAGAATGACTCCACAGTCTTTCATTTCCAGTGGAAACAAAAGCAAAACCTCTTATCCATAATAACATACCTTTTGACTTAAATTTAAAAGTCAATGCATTTTCAAAGTATATATGTTGGATTAATCCAGCAGCATTTAAAATCAAATGTCTTTTAGCAACTCTTACTCTTTTCTCAGCCATCAAATATTCAAAGACAACACAATTACATACGGTACCCAGTGTGTATTTTCCATCTTTACGTGGCTTTATTTTAAACTGTATTTCTTTTCTTTTTCTTTTTAAATTTTGGTTTTTTTGAGACAAGGTTCTCTGTTTATTTTTGGCTGCCCTGGATCTCTGTAGACAAAGCTGTCCTTGAACTCACAGAGATTCACTCTGCTTCCCAAGTGTTGGCATTAAAGGTGTGTGCCACCACACCCAACTACTCTCTCTCTCTCTCTCTCTCTCTCTCTCTCTCTCTCTCTCTCTCTTTTTAAGGCCTTTATCCTTTTTCTTTTCTCTCCCAAGCCTGCATATATTTTAAACACAATATAACCCGTTTAGAGGTTTTCTTCATCTTTGAAACAATCTTTACTGTATATTTCTTTTTATGACCACATGAGTCTTTAATTTGCTAAGCAATTTGGCAAGGATTAAATCCATGGCTTTGATGGCTGAATCCATCCCATTCCTTAGCTTTCTGAGAGTCTAGTTTCATGGCAGAAGTACTAGAGGGAGCCATGTTTATTGACAGAACTCTATGGAGTTTCAAGGTCTGTGCCACCACCAAGAAACATGCTGATGGATATTCATAAACACTATTTAAGTGTTTGTTGGTGGGTTCTCTTAAAGCAGTTACAGTCATTTACAGCTAAAATTGAGTCAGGAAGCCTTTCTTAAATGAGAAGCACCTGCCTCTAGCAAGCAGAGCCTCCTGGAGAAAATGCTGCTACTACGAGCCATGCTTAATTCTGTTCTTTTGTATCTAGAATTACTTTCCAAACTATCTCAGGTTTCAAATGGATTTAGCTGTCCACATTGGTTCCATTTTGTTGACTGAGTTAACTGTCCTGCCCAGTCTCACAGCTGTTCATTCCCAAAGAAATGTATAGAGGTCTACATTAATCATAAACTGATTAGCCTACTAGCTCAGGCTTTTAGTAACTCTTACACCCTATATTAACCCATAATTATCATCTGTGTCAGACATGTGGCTTGGTACCTTTTTATCAGCAAGGCATTCTCATCTTGCTTCCTCTTCATCTAGGTGACGACACAGACTGACCCTTTCCTCTTGCCAGAATTCTCCTGTTCTGATCTCCCCACCTATACTTCTTGCCTGATTACTAGCCAATTAGAATTTTATTAAACCAATAGAACTGATAAATCTTTACAAGGTACAAGACCATTGTTCCAAGCACTCTGTCTCTTAAATTCTTTCTGTCTCTTATTTTCCATTATTCCAAGAGCTTAGGAGTATAGTTTCTGTTGTAGATATAGAACTAAGTCTGGGTACCACACCAAATTCATAAATAAATAAAAAGTACAAAGTATAAACATGAATTCAACACAAATTTCAAAATAATTTTAAGCAAATTGGGAACATTTTAATGCTTAATAAAAGATGATTTTCATGTGTAATCTGGCATTATAAGTTTCAGATGTCAGCAATAATTCATTTTATTTCATTTTTGAGCTGACAATATTTACATCATTTTTTTCTGTTCTTGCATTAATCCAGTTACATAAACTTTGCCTGATTATCTTTCAAATTAAAAGTTTTCCAGAAGCTTCCATGGTAAATGCACTATTTCTAAACTAATTTTCTCCATGTCATCTTCTCTAGCTTCAACATCATGTTCTCCCTGCCTCATCCTCTCTAGGTATGAAAGTGTAGTATGTAGTATGATTCTTGACTCCAAATGCACAGCACAGCTGTCATTAAATTTTTTGTCCCATGTATGTGAACCTGAGTATAAAAAAAAAAGAAAAAACACAAATGGGTAAGACTCATTCAGACATTAAGACTTAGAGCTTACATGATTTAAATGAAATAACATACATAAAAATTATATATATATATATATATATATATATAGAGAGATAGAGAGAGAGAGAGAGAGAGAGAGAGAGAGAGGGAGAGAGAGAGAGAGAACAACACAACATATAGGCAACTCTTTCCAGCTGAATAATTTAATCAAGGAATAATATATCATTAAAAACTGTGAAAACAGTGATGAGGACCAAGCATATGTCCTTTAACCAGGTTGATAACTCAACAAAGAAAGAGTTTAGAGAGTACATTCAAGGTCTTAATTTTTGGTTTTGATTATATGTTTTTATTTTATTCCACCTCTTTATGTGAACACCTTGCAATCTCAGACTTTAGAAGGGAAAATACACGTGTGCTCTGCTCTGATGGAATCCTGGATCCATTCTTCACATATATAAATTTAGTTCATAGTGCTTCATAAGCGGTTGTTTCAGTTTAAAGGAGAATTATTTTTAGGGTAAAAACGTAAGGCAACTTCCGTGTGTTTCCTATTAAACACTTAAGTCACTTGAGAAAAGTCATGGAAACATTCCTAAACTTTTTGCTATCTCTGTGACCTTCTCTTCTTTGATCTAGAATGGAAATTTGGCAAAGTATTCTGTGAATACTCAGACACCAAGCAAAACAGCTATGTTACCACAAATGTTCCCTCTTTGTAAAAAAATATATTTTTTCACCTGTGATATCCTGATTCTGGTATTTATTTTAATCTTTATCAGTGACAGAAATGTTTGTTTTTCAGCAATTTAGGGCTTATTGTTAACTTCAACTTCATTTCACAAATTGTTGGGGATTCTTGAATACTATCACCAGCCTTATCATAATTTTGATTAAAAATAGGGATGCAAGTTTTACAGCATACTCATCCAAGAGCTGAAATTTCTTTGTCCAGCAACAAAAAAGGATTTTTACATTAGAAAGTGGATCATATAAGAGGTCCCACATTTATTATAAAAGGAGTTTCAACGAAATAACAAAGTATTTCAGGAAGGCTTTTATCATATAGATTTTAACACTTATAAGTTAAAGAAAAGGCTTATGATTATTTTAAAAGATTATTACCATGTGTGTCTCAGACATTTTCACAAAATATATGTTCTGTATCACAGAAGCATGTCTTCTGTGCACAGTCACAATTTAATAATAAAGATGGTGGAAATGTATTGAATTTGGCATTGAGAATCAAGTAATGGACAGCATTTCTTTAAAAACAAAAGAAACAGCATGTTGTCATATAGTAATATAAAACAAACTACAAAATAAATAGATGCTTATGAATTTTACTGTGTTATAGATTTTAGTGTCAAAGACAAATTAATCATATGCCAAGCATTTTAAAGTAAAGAATTTATGAAGGTGTTCAAATAGTTTCTTGGGTGGTGCTTATGCCTGGATTGTGTGGATCCCCCACAGAGACTGAATCCTTATATAAAAGCAAAGAGCCTTTATTCAGTCTCGAACTTGAAGCCTCTGTCTGTCTGACCAATACAGAGAGTGCCAAGTTCAAGAAGGGTATGGTTTCTATGACAGTGAGATAGAGGGTGAGGGAATTTCCAGGGTTCAGGACCCTGATTGGCTGACATTTATCTAGGAGTATCTTGACAAAAGTTTAATATTTGTGTATTGGGCTCAGGGACATCTGGTGTTCTTATCTAATCTTATCAAATGGTTGGAATAAAGGTACTTCCCTTTAGATTGTAGCCCTCCCTGGGTGGTGTCAGCTTCTGGCTTTTCCTGGAGCCCTTTGCTGCCTCACAGTAAACTGGAACTCTGGGCCTACTTTTGAGCCTAGCCTTTAATGGCTGAGCCATCCCTCCAAGCCTCAGGCCTACTTTTGAGCTGGTTTTTATTGGGTGCCATGGCAGCATGGTGGACACACACCATCCCAAAGTCACCCACAGTGAGTATGGACTTCGGGCAAATAGAAACAAGGAAATTGTGTGGTTGAATATACTATCAGTATTCAGGGCTATGACTTAAGCTAATACTATAAATTTGTGTAATACAAGTGAATAATAATGAAAGTGAAAAAAAAACATTCTTTTTACCTTATGTCCATGGAGACTTAGGAGAACCAAGATCTCTGTCAGGTAAAAAGACTAAGTGGAATTTCTGAATGAAGTTCCTTAATCAACTGTCTTTCAGTATTACTTCTCACAGTGAAATGTGACTTTCGTGTGAATAAAGGAATAGCTTACAAAAATCTTCATTTCCTTCACAACTATTGCTTTCTCTGTCCTCTGTCAACAGTGGGTCCCTTGCAATAAAGCAATAATTTAAGATTCATGACACTGTGTATTGATGCAATGATTTAATGTTATTCAGAACTTACAGTTCTGTGTAATCCCTTACTATTTTGTAAGGGGCTGTGGGAATGCACAGCAGTGGCATCTAGTATTTAACAAGTCGACCCACCCCATGTATGATTGCTATTGGTTGAGCCCCACCTGGAAAGACCATAGGGTCACTGACTGTAGCCAGCTATTTGTCTTCCTCTGTAATTTCTCTCCTGAACCACTTTATTTCCTTCCCTAAGAACAGCTCTGAGTATATTGCCACTGCTTGTGTGGTTATCTTGTGTAAATATTCCATCTCCTGGGCACACATATATCTGTGGAAACTCAGGAAGATGATTTCTGCTTAGGCTGTATAATTTTGATGAAGAGAAATAATACTAGGTTGTTTTATATTACTCAGAGTGACATTGAATTCTCAGTCACAAAGACAGTCATTTGCAAAGACAGCTAATTTTGAACTTCAAAGCAGGGTGGTTTTCCCTGGAGGCAAATATCTGGTTTCCCCTAGAGACAAATACCCGAGGTCATTTTCCCAGTTTTCCTTGCTGATTCAAAATGCAAGAGTTTGAAGCAACTTTAGACATTACTCCCTGCAGCAATGGATCTTTCTGTACACACTCCCCAAACTCAAGGTCCAGCTAATTAATTGTTATTACATTACGATGTCATTTTCCATCTGCAAAAGAGTTAAGTATACAACCAGTCAGGATCACATCCCTAACCAAAGAGAAACTATGTGAATTATCCTATGTTGTGAGAATGGGTCAGGCCCTGAAAATGTAACTTATAATTTTCTAGAGTTTGGCTGTGGGGGCAGCAGCATCCGAGAAACTATGGACAGCTATGTAGAGTTAGTAATGAGCAGCTATGTAGACCTAACTGTGGGCCACTGGAGACTATAGAGTGTGTGTGTGTGGGGGGGGGGCTGCAGCATGAGAGATGAAGAACAAGAATCCTGAGAGAAGTGTGATGGAGTCAGAGAAATATGTTTGAGAGGGAATGAGTGTGAGAGTGAGTGTGGGCGTGAGAGTAGTGTGTATGTAAAGAGAGATAAACAGTGTGTAAAGAGATGCTGTAACTGAATGTAGAAATGTGTAACAGAGCAGGAGAGGGAGGTAAGCATTAAGGAGAGATGATTTTAGGTGAAGTAAAAGAAAAGGTTACCATCAGGAATGCATGTGCACATGCCTTTTTGTGAGGTTACCAACAGAAAAAGTGTGTCCTGACCTTTTCACTCAGATAGAATGGTCTAGCCTCACCAACTATAGATTTTCTTATTTGCCCTGGTTCTGCCTTGGGCTGGGGTCCCTCAAGTCAGTCCAGACCATTCACTTCTGAATTTTGCCTAATAACTTTATTTCAGATTTATTCATTTTTACTTTAAATGTATGCATGTTTTGTTCTTAATGTACATATGGATACTATATATATACCTGACACCACATGAGCCAAAAGAGAGTGTTGGATACTATAGAACTTGAATTACATTTCATTCTGAGTTATTTTATTGGTGCTGAGAAGCAAATCCAGGTCCCATAAGAGCAACAGGTGTTCTTACCTGCTGAGACAATTTTCCAACTCTGAAATTATCTACTTTAAAATGAGCAGTATTCTTTAATGGAGTATTACTAAAACAGTTTCAAGAAATATTGAGAAATTTTGTAATATCACCAGTGTGTGTACGTATAAGTGTTTGTGTGTGTCTGACATAGGGTTTTACTGTGTAGTTCTGGATGTGCTGGAACACATTATGTAGATAATACCGGTCTTGAACTCACAGATATATACCTGTTTTGCTTCCTGAGTTCTGGGATTAAAGGTACACACCATCATGCCTGGTCCACTGCATCATTTTTTTAAAAGAATAGACGCATATTTTCTCACAGGAAGCAATGGTAAATATACTTATAAAATGACTACATTTATGTTTAGAGGAAAGCGTTGTTATGGTTATATCTAAAAAATATAAAAATAAAAATATCTAAAAATAGGCTGGGCGATGGTGGCGCACGCCTTTAATCCCAGCACTCAGGAGGCAGAGGCAGGCGGATCTCTGTGAGTTCAAGACCAGCCTGGCCTAAAGAGCTAGTTCCAGGACAGGCTCCAAAGCCACAGAGAAACCCTGTCTCGAAAAACCAAAAAAAAAAAAAAAATCTAAAAATATATGTATTACTTGAGAGAAACTATTCCACAATAAATAATTAGTATAATATATTCAGCTTCTAAGTACATATCTTTGTAATATGGATAACATAAGTATTTTACTGGATAAGGATAGAGAGAAAATCTAGCAATAAGCTGTTCAAACCACTGGTCAATAAGTTCTAGCAAAAGTAAAAATTAAGTGTTCTTAACATGGGTCTTTGATCTATGATAATCACCTAGAGTTTATTCAACATATAAAAGATTTTGATATAATTTGTTAAACAAAATGCTAAAAATGTCTTTTGATAATAACTAGAAATGAAAATGATAAGATATATTTTCCTGCATGCTAAAATAACCAAATAAATCTATGAGAAGCAATAAACTTTCTCAGCACAGATAAGGTGTCTTTGGGACACTGAGGACTGTAATTGTAACAATAAGTCTTGGATACTGTCTTCTTCAGAATTAGAAATTTCTGGTTGATAAGCTTAGTATTTTTATTTTTTATATTTTACTGAGATTTCTGGTCAATGAAATATAAGAAGAAACTTAAGTTAAAGTTTTGAGATTACATCGAAGTTACAACATGGTCTTTGTGGAATTCTGATAATTAGCCATTAATATACTGCCTATATAATTAATAAGGAGTATTTAGGAAGCCACACACCAAAATAACATAAAAAAAACCAAATTCCTATAGTGAGATTTTTAGCTGTAATTTTTTAGATATCATCACATACTTGATTGTAAAACTGAAACTCCCAGTAATTTTCAATATTTCTATTCATTTATTTTGAACAAAAATGTCATGATGATTCAAAATTGAATAATGAAAACCAAGTTTCTAAAAAAAAAACATAGTTTTAGTATTAATAATTGCAGCAATAGTAGTATTTTCTAGTGATGAAGATGGAACCAAAGGTTATTTCTGTGACAAGTATGTGCTGTATCATAGATCTTCATTCCCATGTAGCCAAGACATTTTTTGGAGGATAAGGAAATCTTACCTGTCCCACTGAATACTAAACTAAAATGAATTTCCTGGAATTCAACCTGTGATAATGGAATAATGTCACTAATAGGCCAAAAGTTAGAGTCATACTCTAAAAAGAGAAACTGGCACATTACTGAATATCCATTGATGTGCAATGTCATAAATTTTATTATTTTTATATAGGTGAAACATTTGTAGTGATTTGAATCTTTTAGAATATTTCTTTATTGTTGTTTCATGTTTTTTGAGACAGGAGTTTTAAAAATCTATTTTAATGTCTCAATGCTAAACAAAATATCATATCAAGCAATATGCAAAAATGTGTTTTAAAATTTAACTGGGGACATATGTAGCATTCAACAGTTATTGAACTCTACATAAAACAACATTACTCTCATAACTATGCTGATATTAGCTCAAAATAATAGTTTTAATATTCCAAATTACTACTACTTTACACACAAAGAAGCCAGGCTTGAAAATCCTTCAATACTTTCACAAAAGTTTTATAATAATGGAATAGAACTAAGATTTGAAAGTCAGAAACCAGAAAATGAGAAGAGAGAGTCCTGTGTCATAGAAATAAATTCAACCAACAGTGGCCTCAAGACTATTTCTCTTAATTGGCAATATCTATAGCTAGAAAATCAAAAGCAAAACCAACAGTAAATTCATTTGTGTGAATACGGCCATTCATTTACAGTGATCCTTTTGAGAACATACAAAGTAGAAAAGAATTAATGAGATGTTGACCTATACAGCAGCTACTATTAAATCACTGTTAAACTGGAATTCACAAATAGTTTTTTAATCATAATATTATCTTTACATTAGAATGCTAACACAGAAATGAAGCTACAGCACAGACTTGCCTATCAAAAAGGCACTGGTGGGGGCATAAATAGGAAAAAACATTATTGATTTCCTTGAGGTATATGGAACCAATCAATTCTTTTCCTTCTTCTATATTCTTTATATACATTTTGACAGTTGGTTATGACTTATGAGGTAAAAAATAAATGGAAAAATAAATGAGTCTTTAAGAGTAACTTTAGTTATCCATTTTATTTTTATTTATAATTCACAATTTCCCTCTTCCCTTTCTTCCATTAAAGCCTCCCAGATACCCCTTTTTGTTCTCTTCAAAATTCATCTCTATTTTCATTAATCAATGTTATATTTATATGCCTAGCTGTATATTCATATGTATTCCTAAATATCATCTGCTCGGTTTATTACTACTTGTATGCACATTTACAGGGCCGATGCTTAGGAATCAGAGATGATAAATGACTCCAAGTAAACCGTGTCTTCCAAATACAACAGAACTGACACATGTATGAGCTCACAGGGATTGGAACCATGCTTAGCACCTGCACAAGTTCAGATCAGACCAAATCCAAGCACAGGAAAGGGGAGGTAGACACAAGCTTACCATCCTTACCATGAAGCTATTTGGAGCAGATACTTACAGGGAAATGGAAAATTAAGTGTCATTGGATATTTCAGTCACACCCCAGGAAAGTCCCAAGCTTGGGAACAGTAGACTAACACAAAACAGAATCCATTGCTTGTGTGGAGGGTGAGTTTTTATTCTGTTTTGCTTCGGTATAACTGTTTTATTGTTGCTTGTTTTGAATTTTACTTTTTGCTTTGAATTGTTGTGGGGATGGGAAGTGAGCACGAATTTGGTGGTTAGGGAGTTAGGAAGGTTATATGAAAAATGCAGGAGGGGTAAACATGTTTTAATTATAGTTTATGGAAAAATAATAAAAAAGAAAAGTAAAAATAAAAATGTCCAAAGCCTTTTAAGTTACAGTGTACAACTAAATGTACACTAATTGGAAGGGCTACCTGGCTTCTAGAGCTTTCCATAAGCTATAGACACTTCTGAACCTCATATTAAGTGAGAGCAAGCTCAGGCTTTCAACAGACCGGGGCACAAGGATGTTCTAGAAACCACATTAGATAAAGGGGAAGAAAAGGACTTTAAGACCTCTGTAGGCCTGCAGAGATAAGGTGTCACCACATCCTAGGAAACCATGAGGCAGTGTGGAAAGGCACTCCTGTCATTTAATGGGACAAGAAGATCAATAACATGTTACTTTAAGCTCTCTCTCACTCAGAAGACAGTTTCAGGAAGAAATCTTTGCTTCCTGACCTTGATTTTCCCTTGCTGAAAAGCATGCACAATGCTCTTTATGTATTAGTAAAAATATCTGGGAGCAATGCAGTAAATGACATTTATGCACTGCTATTATCATCACAGAGTAAAAAATTTCAGAATATAAGACATTCAAAAAACAGGAAAGAAAGAAAGAATAAAAGAAAAGAATGAAGGAAGGAAAGAAAAAAGAAAGAGAGAGAGAAAGAGAAAGAAAGAAAGGAAGGAAGGAAGGAAGGAAGGAAGGAAGAAAGAAAGAAAGAAAGAAAGAAAGAAAGAAAGAAAGAAAGAAAGAAAGAAAGAAAGAAAGAAAGATCTGCATATTATCTAGACGTTAAAATTCAAAATCTAGCACGGTACAAGTATCAAACAAATTCAATTCTCCCTCTCTTTCTCTTTTCCTCTCTCTGCCCTTTTCTCCTTCTTTTCACTCCCTTTTGTCATTTAGGACAGATAGCTTCCCAGCAGTACTTCAAACATGAGTCTATACGTCCAGAGGACACTGTGGCTGGCAAAATGTACACATGGAAGCCTATGTTCTCATTAAGCCAGTGTGTGCTACAATTTGAAGGTTAACTAAGTAGGAATTTTTAAAAACCTCCCTCAATAAAATTTTGGCCTGCAAAGACACAGATAAGGGGGGAAATGTAGACAACCTTCTGCTGAAACCCAGGCCATGATTTATTAATAAAGGCTAGTGCCATGACCATGAAAATAGGCTCTTTAAACTCTTTATTGCCTGCAATTGTCTTTTGTGATGGGACCCCAAGGGAACACTCCTTAGCAAAATTTAAGTCCTTTTACTTTAAGTGCTTTTTTCCCTTTTAAAGGGGAACGTGAAAATAGAAGAGCACTAATGTAGTTCCTTTGCAGTGACTCTCCTGTATAGACCTACTCTTTAATTCCCTTTGTTTTGACAGTCATTTTTATCATTTACATAGGGTCTCTTCCTTCCTGCTTTTACTCAGTTTTTTTCATGCGTTAGTAGTCAATAAGACAATTAGTATGAATTAGAAAATTTGTAATAGATGAGTTAGAAATCAGACATTACAATAGCATCCTAAAGAATCAAACACAGTCACCAAGACAGTGAAGCTTTACAACTCTTAGATGACATCAAACTGTATTCTTTGTCACTGAATGCGTACATTGTATTACTTTCACTAGTAAGGAGGGGGGAAAGGACAGATGGCACAGAATGGGACCTAGGAAAATCACTTATAGTGAACCCCATTTTAAACCCCTACTAATAAAGTTCTTTCGTTACATATGGGGCTGATTTTTTTTTTCCAGGAAAAGAGGGAATTATTCTTCATTTTTTCCAAGGGAGTTTAACTCTTTGAATACCCTAGGGCACTTTATGGTGCATTAAATTATAGCAAATAGCCCGAAAGAATTAATACACTTTCCAAGTCAAGTCTTTTATTTCCTTCTGCTGGGTAACATCAGGCCATTGATCACATTAGAAGGTCTAACCAACTCCCACAAGGCATTCTTCCTGATGTCAGAGCTTGCCAGGTGTGGTGGTTTTCTTTCTTGAGCTCCAATAAACTTTATACTACCTACTCAAAATCACTCAACTAAGTCACGTAACGACGAATTTATAACCCAGTGTAGCTAAGTGATGTCAGTGACTGTGCCTATTGCTGGCTAAGTATGTTAAATTAAAGCCATCTCGCCATTATATACCCAAACCGTACTATTGGTATTTATCATCACAACAAAGAAGAAACTTCATGTTGCATTATCTTTCTTTTAATTATGTCAGTCAACAATTGATATTATAAAATAAGGAAGTCAGTCAAACCTTTTATCCCACCTCAGGGAGTCCAGAGAATAAGAAACCTGTCACTAATTCCTTCTACCTTACAGGCAAAACTCCTTCACCCAATTAACCAAGACCAGGTGCACCCTCCAGTGAGTGTGAGGAATGCCCAGAAATCACATACACTCCTTCCATCTTGGCAGAAAAGGAGCTCAACCTGCACCTGATTAGCAGGTTTTGCTGGAGTTGCAAAACATTTAGTAAATTGACTTAAACCTACAGATTAAATTTGGGAAAGAGTGGGGCTGTTATCATGTAAATAATGAATTTTTGGCTCAATAATATCCAGAGAACTTTACTCATTGTAAGAACTGTCCATTTTAAAAATCACCTTTGCAGTATACAAAAACGTCAAAGTTGCGTTCTGCTTCCAAATCAGCAGCCATAGTGTATGGAACTTGTATTTTGATCTGAGTGAATCAACATGCACTGAAACTATAACTGGTTCTAGTCCTAATGATTAGATTTTCACAAATCTATCAAAATAAAAAGTAATGAGAAGGAAGAATAAAGACAGTAACATATATGGGAAATAGAATAAAGAAAGCAAAAATGTCAGTTGAGAAACTGGCATAGACTATCTAGTGACATTATAATAAAAAATAACAGCAAAATGTTCTGGTGGATGTATTGGTGTCCCAAACACTTGAATTCAAAAATAGTATACATCATCAGTATGAGGACTGAACATAGTTAATTAACCAAAGTTGCAAAATGATAATGTATTATTTCCTAGAAGGAAAATCTACTAAATAAGAAGCTAAGGATTTGTTTATTTATATGTTACAAAATGGCAGGGACCCACATAATTATGATATGGTTTCAAATGTGCTTAGTTGAACACTAAGGCATTTTAGAATATTCTTAATATCCATGTCACGAAACAAAATAAAACAAAAAGGAAACGGTGCAGAGTGAGATACAAGCAGGCTCAATAAATACATTGCTTCATGGAGAAAGTTTACTCAATTGATGTTTAGTTTTAACAGGATGGGAAAGCATATCTGATGTTCAACTGCACCTGGAGGTGATGTAAAAAAAATTGACTTTTTTATCATTAAGAAGTAAAAAATATTTGAAAAGATAGATATATTTACATTCACATTCATTTTGGCATCACATAATACATATGTATATTGAAATGTCTCATGATACCCAATAAATATGTATAATTTTATCCTATACTTTAAGAGTGAATGGGTGTACTTCCTTAGAACTTATGGTTCCAAAATGAGATGCTCCTTTCTGAGTCAATCTGCGCTTCACTATAGGATGCTAAGATCTGATAAGTCTGGTAAAGTTTTTTAATGCCACATAATTTTTTATATTTGTTTTAATTAATTTTTATTCCATTTATTAGAAAATGTTGATTTCTCACCGTAGAGTTGGATATAAATTTTAGCTTTATGTACAAAAGAAAATCAACTAAAAGTTGCAATGAAATAGACCTGTCTGTATAATACACCTTTGGTTTCTGGATAATAGAAATCTATGGGTAGCCATTGATTCTTTTATTTGAAATCTGTGATGTAATAAAAAGAAATAACCAACACTGTGCCATCACTGAAAAACACTTGGTGTATGCACTTTTAGAATTAAGCAACTGTTACAAGTACATAATTGGGATAAGGATTTGTAAAACAGATGTCAATAGAAGCAGTTACAGATAATTAGAAAAATAAAAATTTTTCAAGATGTCACCTGTTTTGTAAAATAAATCTACTTAAAATGCATTTGAAAGTCATGCAAGGAATTCTTTCAAATAATTTTGGTCATTTGGTTTATTTCCTAACTATTTAAGGCATAGCCAAAGCCTTGGTGAAATTATAATTTATATTTGAGCAGTTTATATGTAGGGTATGGTTCATGGCTTTAAATACAAAATGATACTGGATTCCCCTCTGTATGCTTTAATTATCATTACTGAATAATGAAAACTGTCTTGGGCCTGTGCAGGGAATAGAGGTAGGTGGGGCAAACTAAACTGAATGCTGGGAGAAAGGAGGAGGAGTTAGAAAGAAGCCATGCAGCCCCACTGGAGACAGACACTGGAATTTTAGCCAGTAAGCCACAGTCACGATACACAGATTAATAGAAATGAGTTAAATTAATATGTAAGAGTTAGACAATAAGAAGCTAGAGCTAATGGGCCAAGCAGTGATTTAATTAATACAGTTTCTGAGTGATTTTGGGGGGGCTAAGCGACCGGGAACTAGCTAGTGCCCTTCTCCAACAGCAAAATACTCAGATTAAACAGAAAATCTTTTCTCTAAACATGATCCAGGTATGCACTCACTCCTGAAGGCAGCCCAATTGCTCAACTTCTGTATAATGACATTAAATCAATCATATAGTAGTCATTTTAGTGCTCAGAGAACTAAGCTGAAGTTATAGATAACGTGAAGATAATGCTCAAATGTAATTAAAACAAATGACTCCTCTGTGCACTCACATCTCTTTATATCTATTAGCTTTAGGAGTCTATTCGAGCTGTACTTTCTCCTGTTTGAGAAATTATAAGACACAATTTCTAGACATTTCTCAGCACAGGACTCACAAGGCAGTAAATTGCCAAAGTTTTGGAAAGTATTAATTTTTTTTTTGCTAATTCAAGAATAAAAGAGTATTATTTCTGTAAACTCCATTTCCCCTTGGCCTGAAAGAAATGTTTTAAGATGTTTTTCATTAGGGACCAGGTACTTTAAAGCAAATTTTTCAATGATTTTTCCCTAATAAATCAAGGGTGAAAGAAATTAATGAAAAAATACTCCCTGAAATAATCGAAGTCATATAATTAAGTTTCCTCAATAAATTTTAAAATCTTTCCTTTTAATGTTCACCATCATTATGAACATAAAAGAACAAGAGCAATGTTTGAAAAGCATCGTGAATATGGATCAGTTATTTATTGCATTAGGTGTGTGATTGAGGAGAGTGAATATGAAAGTCTCCTTCAATGTTTATCTAATTCCTTCTTAAACAAACAAGAACAAGCATTTTGAGCTCTCTTTTGCTCTGACCAATTACTACTAAGACTCGAACTGTTTGTTGCCTGGAACCCCAACTAGAGGACAGACACATGTATACATCTATAGAAAATCTGGTATCAGTGAGTGTCGTCTGCCTCTGAAAAAGGACACTTATCATTAAGGCTATCTGAAACCTCCTCATTTTTAGCCTAATAGGTACAAGGAGGAGGGATTTGCTTGTTTTGGGGCAAGGTCTCTGAAGGGTAGCAGTCTCAGGCAGTAATCATATGCAAGTGGAAAAAACATCTGTTAATTTTTGTACATACTGATCAAAGCTCCATAAACATTCTATCTCATATTTTAACAACAAAGGAAAGCTTTGACATCCTTCTAAACCTTACTCAGGTAAGACTGCCACTTCTATGAGTCTGAATCACTGGAGTCCTTGACATGGTGGTTCCCATGTCGACAAGGCACACTACTTGGGGCATCAACCAATCCCGGCTTTCTCCACTCCCTAAAATTTGCTTTGTTAAATGTCTTTTCTATTAGGGTCTAGTTGAGAAAGACAGAAGGAAACTGGCTGGTATATTTGTGGATGTTAAGTCCAACAATCTACACTCCAATTGTTTCTATGTCAACTGAAGACCCAGGAGATATAGTGATAATATTTTAGTTTATGACAAAAAAACTAATGTAAAAATTCCTTCAAAATTTTGTTTATTATAATTTACAAGGACAATATTCTAGACACACTAAATTATTAAAGTGTATCACTAAAATTAATTTCACCCATTAGTTTTAGATTTTAATGCACCAGTTAGAGAAAATAAAATTACATATATAGGCTGCATTCTAATTTTGTTGTATAGGTTTACTATATTTGAACAAATGATATCGACTTTCAATTCCATAAAATGGAGGATTTATTTTTAGACAAGAGATAATGTTTGATTGAGACAATTTAAAATAATGAAGAAGGTTCAAGTGACAAGATTTGTATTGCTAGTAGCAAGACTACAATGACTGGAAATCAATTTTTGATAATCAGTTTTTGTACAATTATCTGTATAATTCATGTGGTAAAGGATACATAATTATATTCATCTGATATTTCATATCAGATGATATATATATGAATGAATAATTGTGATGAATCTATCACAGAGCCATACTATACTTTCAGCCCTATAACAAGCGAATATGGCATAAATACTTGCCTGAGAGAGTCTCTCACTATCTTGGTACAGAAAGAGAAGATATACAAAGTCCAGTTCTCTTTTAAATTTAGCTACTCAACGACTAGTACCTTTGGATGATTATTTTCCCTTCTAAGTATCTGTCAAGTGTCTCCCATGCCATTGATGACATTTTGTTGAGTCATTAAAAGAGAAGTGCTTCATTAGCATCTCTCACCCAAAAGTCACATAGGAAGGGCCAATCTGCCAATCTAAGTACCAAACTTGTTAAATTCTAATAATTTTGCTTATTTGAAGGAAAATGAACATTAAAGGATTATTGCAATAAATACTCATCAGTAGTGCAAATATCTTTAATAGTACTCAATAATACTTAAATACTAGCTCAATGTTCTTAGGGAGTTCTAGCGAACTCAAGATGGATAAGCATTCATCTAGTTTCCACATATGTAGATGTCATCATCACAGTCATGAAAATAAGGTTTCTTATCTTAAATTAATCCTACCTGAAATATAGGTATCTTATATACAATCTTTTAATATTAACAATTTCAATGCATTCTCCAATGAATATGTTTCATATATTTATTCAAGAGATAAGTATTTAAAACCATACACTTGGAACTCAGAATACAGAGATGGTTTGAGTTTATACTTTAAAGGCATTTTTGTGGGCATAAATATTTAAATTCAAAAAATTATGCAGGTGGTTGAAGATACATAACTAATATGTAATGTCCATGGAATCAAAGAAATAACAACACTAAAGTGTATTTTAAAATACACATGGTCAAAGAATCTTTTGGATTAAACTGGAGAGATAATAAAATAAGAAATTAATTGTTGAATCTAGGGTGTGATTTCTGGAAGTCTGGGTAGCAAAAAGGCTTGTGAAGAAATAAATCTGTAAGTCAATAAGAAGTAAGAATTTTTGAGGGTAGAAAACTAGATAAAAATCACTGAAGACAATGGAAGTAACCAAATGGAATAGAAGAGAGTAACAATGCAAAGGAGTGTGAGCAACAGGGACCTGGAGGCTGACATTGATGAGTTATAAAGCTAATGAGTGAAGTGGTCTCTTGTAGAGGCAAAGAACACACATGGGAGGATCAAGAAAGCATAGGGAAAGAACACTGGAAGCATTGCTTTAGCAATGAAAGTGAAGGAATTCCAATTTGCTTCATATGATTTGTGCATAAAAGAAGATCATCTGCCAAGGCTTTGAAGATTTAGCAGAAGATATCAAATTAGTACCTTAAGATATTCTTGAGAACAAAGACTGTAAGAAGTACAGAAGAAACCCTTGAGATTATTTGAAGTTTATGTGTAAAAAACTAAAGATATTGGGAGTAATTGGGTTTTGGGTCTTTATTTTATGCCCACTATGGTGAGCCGTCTTCTTGTGTGGCGAACTATGTGACAGACTCATTAAGAATTGAGATTTTTTAACAAGGTAATGATGACTATGATGAGAAATATCATCTAAGTCATAAAGACATAGCTTTTCTTGTAAATAACATCTTCTATATCATCAATAGATATGAATCTGTCCAGTCTTATAATGTACACATACATTTTACAAGATCATAATATTTTACTAGTTGTCCTCGTATCATAATATATAAACCCAAAGAAATAAAATCTATAATGTTCATTTTTTCACAAGCTAGACATGTAAGTTGTGGCATAATGTCATTTTTACATTAAAACTTCTAAGTCATGTGTGGAATAGAAGTATTTGACGTGCTATTTAGAACATGAGAATTATGACTTTGTGTCAGCTTATGTGTTGAACAAAATTATGATGTCTATAGAAAAGAAGTTTTCTCCAAAATTGTTTGCTTCATATTCATATCCAATGCATTAAAATATTTCAGTGACACTAAAATCACTTTCATTGTAACATTTACACTTTCTCGTGTTTTTTTATTTTAAGTCTAAGTTTATCACCAAAAGGCCATAATCTTCCTTTACGTGATGTTTGCTTATTTGAGATTTATTCTTTTGGCAGAAACATACTACTATTTTAAATAAAGTTACTTCAGTAAAAACTTTAATAAAGATTTATGAATATAAAATTAACTTTGAGCAATAATAAATTCAAATCATAACATAATACAGAAATAAATTTTGTGGAATAATTTTATTGTTATATTTCTTCATGTAGGGAAATCTTTAGTCTTAACAATAAACAACTGGTGTTAAACAAATAAGTGTTTAATCATATTCATATGTGCTTTAATTTTTTATTTTTAAGTTCTATTTCTTTTGTCGGTTTATTTTAAATAGAAATAAATATTTGTAAAAGAAATAAAATTATAATTAAGTTATTTTTCTTTACTTACTTCCAATACCCTTCTTTTACAGTATCATCCATCATCAAAATGCTTTTAATCAATATATTTGAATTTCTATTGCTAAAATTTATAAATACATGATGTCATATGATGCATTCTGATAAGATCCACCCAGTATTATCTCCTGCCAAACATACAATGACTTTCCAGCTTTAATCTAGTGCAGCCACTTTGGAAATAAGTCCAATAAATTTGCATTGTGATTTTGCTAATCAATTCCTCAAATTTACTCCACATTTTACGTTGCTTTGGTGTTATACCCCTATGTTTTGCAGTACTGTTTCTCTCGAGATATTTAACTTGTTTCCTTTTGGCTTGGTATCCCTGAAGGCAATTTTGCATCCTGTTGTTCTTGTCAAGTTTATCTTCCCAGTGATTAGCTCATCATATAGCTAACATATCCAACTCCATATTAGATGTTCTCTTCATAGCAACAAAATAACATATTGAGGCACCATTCATTTAGTGCCCTAGAATGACTGATGTTGTTAACTAAAAATAGGACTATTTAGGATTTCTTGAAATTTTTTGGCCAGCAAGATGAAAGTCTAAACTTTGCCCTTTGATAGAATATGCTATCTGACCAGATACATTTTGGTGTGTATAGCTGACAAAAAAATGGCTAAACAACAAACAAATATGCTTAGCATGTAATTGACATTCTTTATTATGAAGAGAGGATAAGAAACTGATATCACAACTGCTATATGTTGAGGTGCTTGGAAGAAAGTGCAGGATCTGACCCATAAGATCTGGTTCTTATGAAATATTCTCCCATGCTTAGACTGAAATTTCTGCAAGTTCTAAAAGGATCCTTCACAAAATACTGAAAACTGCTCCACCATCTCTTCACCGTTACCTTTGGTGTGTGTCAGAACACTTGAAATCTCCTTTGCCTCATCTCTTGTATCGTGGATTGTCTCTGAAAACTTTTTTTCTTATGAATAAACTTTGAGTAGACTTTGACAGCAGGTGTATCAAATATTCTACATTTAACCACAGGTGCTATGAGTTCAAGAATGCAATTGTCAAGTTCTGTCCAGAATACAGAATTTCACATCACTGTTTCTCATGCTTCCACTTTTGTGTTATTTCTATTTCCTTTTTCATGATGCTCCCTCTCCTTGGTGGTTATATGGCTAATATTGATGAATTGTGAATAATTGCATACTTGTCACCCAAGTTGGTAATGTATTCCTTTCATCCTACAACTTGGAAAGCAGAGGTAGACGAATCTTTTGAGTTCAAGGCCTACCTGATCTACATAATGAGTAACAGAATAGAAAGCCAGGGTTACATAGAGATGCCCTGTCTTGGCTAAAGAAAGGTACACTCATTAACTTATTTTCTTCTATTTGAGAGTAGTAATTCATTTTTTCATTGATGATATATAATGCAAGAAGAAACTTCTTTAATCAACTCTGAGAGCTGCTCAGATCTACATATATAAGCATAAACATATGCTTTTTAACAGCATGGCTATTAAGTAAAATAACAGTAATGGGTTCTAATCTAAGGTGTTTTACCTACTAAGCCATAGACTCAAATAGAATTCATGTAGTTCAAAGTGAAGAGAATACACACATATGCATCTGCACATGTGCATGTGTGTACACACAGAACATTTTTGTCTTGTAAAAGTAGACCCACAGAAATGTTAGCTGATGTCTGTTACTGGAAAGGCTAGTGTTACTGTTCAGGGTTCTTGTATTAAATCTTTTAAATTATGTTGTTTACCATCACAGCTGCCTCTTTACAGACTTTAATTTTCTTGCCTTTTGTTCTTCAGTGTATTAGTATTCAAGGTAAATGGCTTGCTTTAAGAAATGTGACTTCAAAAGGATCATATGCAAAACATTTGCATCTGGCACATAGTCCATAGAACAAACTCAATAGGATTAAACATTTTAAGTCTGGAGGCAAGAAAAAAAATTAGACAGGATGAATGACTGAAAATGAGAAAGTTATGTAGTGTTTGCCATCAAGATATGGGTGAAGTCATGAAGAAATCATAGGTGCTATACTCAGCTACACTCAAGTGAATGAATGCTGTGCCAGCTCAAGATGCTTATAAATTCCACTCAAAGTATTGTGGTTTACTTTTCTAAGGAATGTGAACGTTGATTTAAACAAATTTCCAGAAACTGAACTGTTTATGCCAGCCTTTTCCAGAAGGCTTTGATATGTAAAGCAATTTGGAAACGGAGATATTTTTACTACTTAAAGTTTCCATCCTCCCCTTTGTGATGGATGACAAGTCTACACTAAGTTCACTTGATCTAAGAACTAGACACAAGTTGGGATTTGTGCACAGTGGAATGAGATAAAGAGTTTCAATCCAACCATTCCAATAAATCTAATTTGTATCATTATTTAAATGATATAAATAAAGTGCTTGGAAGTTGTGGGGCATAGCTTTAATCCTAGTACTAAAGGCAGAGGCAGGCAGATTTCTGTGTCTTCAAGGCCAGCCTGGTCTACAGAGCGAGTTCCCAGACAGCCAGGGTACACAGAGAACCTCTCTCTTGAAAAACCAAAACTGGGGCAGTATCTGGGGACAGACTTGGATTGCTTTAAGTACTTGCTTTATATTGTGATTTACACAAAATCAAGGAGCTTTGTGGAGCCCTAGCTTTGATACTTATAAGATGTAGAAGTTCTTGCTTAACTTAGAGTGTTTAAAAAAAATATCAGTCACATATGTGGTTTATTTAACCAAGTTCAAACTTAAACAGCTAACTAGCTAATATCTTATGAGGCTGCTTTTTTTTTTTCTCTTTTGATTAATTGTTTAGGCATGATAGTGGTCCTTGACAGATATGCTAAGAAAAATCATCTAGATTATATTAAAGAAAGTAATTCATTTATAGGCTTATTACATAGAATATGTCAGGAAAATCCTTGTTATTTTCTAGAACAAAAAATAAAAAGTATTTCAGCAGTCTTCAGCTTTATCCTCAAGTCTACTTCAAGTGTACACGTGATAGGTCAATGGTCTTTGCTCTCCTCTTTCCTATGGAAAGAGGAACATTTAACCCAAATCCACACTCCAGAAAACTGACACTATTGTTTTTTATGGCTGATATTCACTTTTAATTGTCAGTTTTTGGATTATAGCACATTGTTATTGGCTCTGAAATTATGTTTTCTTTTAATGGAAAAGAAAAAGCATGTATATTAATTATTAGTATGAGGAAGATGAGTATTCTGAGAATCTAACCTTCTATTAAACAGACATGAATCAGATTAAATTTACTAACTGTAAGAGAAAAATCAAAGTTTCTTCTTTAGCCTGAGAGTTTGATCAGGTTGAACGCCGTCTTTCAAGTTTTGCTTTCCCTTCCTTGTGAAATTGCCATATGATCAACAGCTGTGCTATTTTTAAACAAAGGCATTTTCAATCAAAACATCAGCACTGGCATTTTTAAATAAACATTTACAAAATTTGGCAAACTAGGAAAGAAAAACTGTTGAACTGTAGAAACATCACCTTTCATCACTTCCAATTATCCATTAATTCTATAGATGTCAGGATGATTAGTTTTCTGCGCTAATTCCTAAGTAGATCTTTTTCATTTTTCTACTGAAGTTAATAAGAATACTTTGTACCTGAGATTCACCCTTTTAAATTTTATTCGTACAGAACAAGGCTGCAATAGTAGAGACGTGTCATAGAGCAGCTCTGTAGAAGGTATCTGCATTTGCATGCAAGCATGTATTACAAGCATGCCAGTGTCCACATAGGGCAGGAGGGGGTATCCTATTCTGTGTAACTTGTGATACAAGCTGACACAATATATGGATGCTGAAAACAAACCCATGTCTGTCGAGAGAACAGTTAGTGTTTTAGCCACTGATCCACAACTCCAGACCCTAGATTTTTTTTTTAATTTTCAATAAATCCAACTTGTTGATTTTCACTGCTACGTGTGACTTTTGAGAGAATTTAGGAATAGAGATATTTGTGTTGCTATCTTTCATGAGTTTTATTACTTTAAATTTATATTTTAATCTATGATGTATGTTCATTGAACTTTGTACAATCTGTCTCAGAAGTAAACAGAAATATGGTTTTCACATCAAAAGTTTAAAAGACTTCCCTGGTCTCATTGAAAAGTATAGGCATTTTATATGAAATCATTTGATAGTATAGAGAATTTTTATTCAAATTTCCTTTTACTCTATTGTTCTCTATAATTGTATTTATGGTATATCATGCTGCTTTGATTACTACCACTTTCTTATGTCTCTTAAAATAGGAGTGTGAGTCTATCTGTATTTTAAAATTGCTTAGGCTATTTAATACAAAATATAGACTGTATATGTCAAGAACATCATTAAAGTTTTAAGATTGTTTTGAATTTGTTTGTAGCTTATTTGTACATATTAATAATTTGGAATGTTACTAATTCTTCTAATTTATAAATCTAGTGTGTTCTTAATTTCTTTTTTATTTAACATTTTCATATTTGCTTAATTCTTCTACTTCTAGTATGTACTGATTGTTGAACATTGTATTCATTTTGATGGTTTCACAAGTGTAGTATTGTTTATAGTGTGTAATGATAGCTTACAAAAATACAACTAGTTTTTTATTTTATTTTTTTAAAAAGAAAACAAACACTTTTTTTTCATTTTACATACCAATCGCAGTTCCCACTCCTCTCATCCTCCCATTTCCTCCATCTTCCCCCTTCCTAATGCCGCCCATCCACTCCTCAAAAAGGGTAAGGCGTATTGCTCTGGGGAAGGTCCAAGGTTCCCCCCACTATATCTAGGCTGAGCAAGGCATGAATCCCAAGAGAATGGGTTTCCAAGACCCAGTAAAAGTAACAGGGATAAATCCTGGTGCCACTGCCAGTGAACCTGCAGTCTACCCCAGCCATACAAATGTCACCCGCTTTTAGAGCGTCTAGCTTTGTCTAAGCTTGGCACTTCCCTGTCCTGTTGGAGTTGCTGTGCTCTTATTAGCCCAGGTAAACTAGTTTCAGGGGGTGTCCCCATCATGGTCTTGACCTCTTTGCTCATACTCTCACTGCTCCCCCCTTTTCAACTGAACTTTGTCAAATGCTCTAGTACTCCGCTGTGGGTCTCTGACCTCTTCTCCATCAGTTGCTAGATGCAAGTTCTATGGTAACATTTAAGATAGTCATCAATCTGACTACAGGGCAAAGCCAATTCAGATGCCCTCTCCTCTATTGCTTAGGATCTTAGCTAAGGTCATCCTTGTGGATTATGGGAATTTCTCTAGTGCCAGTTTTTTTTTTTGTTTTTGTTTTGTTTTGTTTTGTTTTCTGCTAGCCTCATTATGTCTCCCTCAATCAGAATATCTCTTTCCTTTTCTCATCTCTGTTCTTTCTCCATCTTGACTATCCTGTTCTCTCAAGTTCTCCTACCGTCACACCGTCTCCCCTTTTTTTCCCCTTCTGTCCTTCCTCCTTCCCCATGGGGGAGGGTCTTTGATTCGATTCCATTGATCAACCTCTCTGTTTTTATGTATTTATTCCAATACCTAGCTGTTTTTATTACTGTAGCTCTATAATAGAGCTTGATGTCAGGTATGGTTATACCATCTGGGAGTTCCTTTATTGTACAGGACTGTTTTGGTTATACTGTTTTTTTCCCCATATGAAGTTGAGTATTGTTTTTTCAAAATCTATGAATAATTGTGATTCTTGCTCCTGATTTTAGTGAAATCACTTTGAGTTTCTCTCCATTTAATTTGCTGTTGACTATTGTCTTGTTGAATATTGCTTTTATTATATTTAGATACGGTCCTTGTATTCCTGATATTTTTAAGACCTTGATCATGAATAGGTGTTAGATTTTGTTAAATGCTTTTTCAGCAACTAATAAAATGATCATGTTTTTTTTTTCTTTCAATTTATTTATATGGTGGATTACACTGGTAGATTTTCATATGTTGTGCCATTCTGCATCTCTGGTATGAAGCTGAATTGATCATCGTAAATGACTTTTTATGTGTTCTTAGATTTGTTTTGCCACTATTTCACTGGGTATATTTGCATATGTGTTTATGAGAGATATTGTTCTATAATTCTCTTTCTTGGTTGAGTCTTTGTGTGGTTTCAGTATTAGGGTAAGTGTAGCCTCATAAAAAGAGTTTGATAATGTTCCTTCTGTTTCTATTATATGGAACTCTTTGAGGAGTATAAGTATTAGCTCTTGTTTCAGTTCTGGTAGAATTCTGCAACAAAACCATTCAGCTGTTTTTTGTGTGTGTGGGGGGGGGAGGAAGCTTTTGATGACTGCTTCTATTTCCTTGCAGGTTACATCTATTTAAATTACTTGCTGGTCTTGATTTAGTTTTGGTATATGGCACTTATTAAGAAAATTGTCCATTTATTACATTTTCCAAATTTGTGGAGTGCTTGTTTTTGTAGTATGACTTAATGAATCCCTGGGTTTCCTCAGTGCCTTTTCTTTTTTTTTTTTTTTTAAATTTTGATGTTCTCTCTTTTGATTAGTTTGGTAAGGGTTTGTCTATCTGGTGATTTTCTTAAACCAGCTCTCTATTTCATTGATTCTTTGTATTTTGTTCTTTGTTTCTATTTCATTGATTTCAGCCCTCAATATGCTTATTTTCTGTTGTCTACTACTCCTGGGTAATTCTGCTTCTCTTTGTTCTAGAGCTTTCAGGTGTACTGTTAAGTCACTATTGTGAGATTTCTCTACTTCCTTTATGTAGGCATTTAGGGCTATGAATTTTCCTCTTAGCACTGCACAGTTCCCCATAGGTTTGGGTATGTTGTGCCTTCATTTTTTTGAATTATAAGAAGTCTTTAATTTCAATCTTTACTTCTTCCTTCACACAGGAGTGGTTAAATTGAGTGCTGTTCAATTTCCATTAGTTTGTAGGCTTTCTGAGAGCAGTGTTGTTGTTAAATTCTAACTTTAAACCATGGTGATCCACTAAGATGCAGGGGGTTATTTGACTATTTTGCATCTGTTGAAGTTTGCTTGGATATCTTTAACCTGTTGTGCCTAACCTTCCATCTTTTTATTATAAAAAAGAGATTGGAATGTAATTGTCTGTCCTGTTCCTTTAAGAAACAAGCCCCAACCACTCCCTCCCCCATCCACTGAGGCAAGCAGATCTTCCTTTTCGTTACAGTCTGAGTTCCTTCCTTTCTGAAGAGGCAGCTTCTGCTTCTCTCCCTTCTCACTACATCTCCCCTCCTCCCTCTCTTTTTCTCTCTCTCTCCACATCTCTCTGCTCTTCCCCTTCTCCTCTCCCCCTTTCCCTTTCTCTTCCATAACCCACTAACTAAATACTCACTTGCTTTGCATGGCTTATCTCTGTCTTTCACCCTCCATGATGCTCCCTGCCTGGGAGCCGCTGGCCCGAGTGGCCCACCATTAAAGTGTTGTTGAACAAAACAGTGAGTTTATTGTATATTTGTGGTGCTTTGAATGCAATTGACCCACATAAGTACATAGGGAGTGGCACTACAAGAAAATGTGGCTCTGTTGGAGTAGGTGTGACCTTATTGGAGGAATTATGACACTATGGAGGCAGGCTTTAATCTCATATATGCTTAGACTTTGCCAGTGAGACAGTCAACTTCCTGTTGCCTTCTGATCAAGATGTAGCTGACACCATATCTGCCTGTATGCCACCATCCTCGCTGTTGATGATAATGGATTATATCACTGAACTCTAAGGTGCCACTTCAATTAAATGTTATCTTTTATAAGAGTTGCTGTGGTCATGGGGTCTCTTCATAATGATAGAAACCTTAACTAAGTAGATATTCCAAAATCTAAAAATTACTTCTAATTTATTCTTACATTATGTGAAGTTAGAAATAAACATTACAACAATTCCATGTTTTAGGGTTGTTTAATATTAATATATTAATCATTTACATAGATTAAAAAACAAGAAATGCAATGGAATGCAAACTATTTTTTAAAATAATAATAGAGTACAGGTATCATTCCTGGTCTTTTCTGAGCTCTCTGCTCACATGACTTCAAGATACTGCTCTTATTTTCAACTTAAGAGTCTCTTTTGTATTTGACAAAACAGAATTGGAGGTAACAATACCTCTGTTTTTACTTTATTTAATAACACTCTTAATCTAAGTCAAAACTATATAAACATCACAAAAGTACTATCCCCAATCTTGCCAGTTAATTCGGAAGAACCATACAGTTTGATTCACTTCTGGCAGGGACACGTTTATTTGATTCATTAGTGATTTTAAGGAGCAGTGACTACCAGCCAATTTAGTAGAAAAATGAAAGCATCTAATTCCAAACTTACACTGTTTTAGTAATGAGAAAGGAGTGGCATTAGCAGTCAAATGGGGATTTGTGGCACTAGACATGGAACTTGGGGTTGGGGGCTATACTTCATATAGGAGTCTAAAATAGCTGGAAGATGTTTACAGTGTTCATGTTTTGTAAATTTTCTGCAACTGTGTTGGATAAAATGCATTCTATGAGTACACCTAGCATTTCTCATGAGCAGAATTGCACACAAGTGAACAAGAAATTTCTTCCATACTCACATTGTTTCCTAACATGTCTGCCATGTAAGAACAAAGTCTCCTTTCAGAACATGCATTATAAGAGAGCTGCTGTATAATTGTCTCATGAATTAGATTTCTAAAAAGTGAACAGTTTAAATATCTTCCACACATTTTGGATTTTCTGGAAAGTCCCTGCATTGATCTTACATGATTTTCTTTAATCACACTGACTTTGAGTCAGATGGATTTAAATTTGAATCCTCGCTTAAGTTGTTTGGTATTAAATATACATCCTTGACCTCCTTAGGCTCAGTTTTTTCATCTATGAAAAAAATGTTTAGCTTATTCTGTGTAGGTTATGGTAATTCAAAGATGAAATATATATATATACATATATATATAAATATTCCATATATATTCCTTAGAGACAAATGTTCACACATATATTACTCAATAACGATAATTGACTTCAGTGTATTTATTCACAAAATATATTTTTCTGCTATGCACTTTTATATCTGTCATTGTCGTTTAGAAATAAACCTCAGATTTTTAATAGCAATTTTTATAAGCTCATATTCTTTATTTCATGAGGAATAAATCAGCCCGTCTCAGGAAACATATCTCATATCAATTAGCTGGATACATATTTGGGACAGGTTGAGAGATTTTAATAATTGCAATACTTTGAAGCTGTGAGGTAAGCCGAATGCATTTTGTTCCCAGAAGTTCTCATAGACTTGACAACCTAAGTTTGCATAACATCTGAAATATTTTTGTGGGCTATCTCCATAAGTTTACTTAACATCTAGGCAATATGGGGAGAGTTCACTATTGAGATGGTGCATTTATGAGAATGAAGTGATGTACAAAAAAAGTGTAGAATATGAGATTTTCTATTTTCCTGTGGATACTTGTGTCTCCGGGAATTTCTGTGGTAATGCAAGAAATATGGTTTCTGACCTATATAGATATATTAATATCATACAAATTTAGATATCATTGTAAGTTATCATTCTTACCACTATCTCCTTCTATATTGATTCTTTCTTGACCCCATTTATGCTAAGTACATCAACTCTACTAGAAGATGCAATTTTGATATAAAAACATATGATCCTTCTCAGTTAACTTAATTTTATCTCATAGAGCAGGCAAATATAAGCTAAGAGATCATTTTCCTGTGTTATTAAATGTGTAGTGATAGATGCATTTTATTGCAATATTATAGCAAGAAGAGAAAATACGTTACTCATAATAAAATGTAAAGGAATTAAAGGAATGAAGGTAACTATTTAGATACTTTTTATTGAATTTAACATTATTAACATTGAGTGTTATGCAATACTAGCAAGTACCTGAATTGATTCATTAATTTTTGGGGGGAAAATTATCTATAAACACTATATAGACAAAGCTGGTTTTGAACTCACATTTTCTTCATTCAGCCTTCAGAATACTGGCATTCCAGGTACATAGCACCACATCAGGTTCTAATTTATTTATTGTTCATTTCTGTAGGCAGTTGGAGCATCTGCCTCCTAGCCACTCATGGTCACTTTTAAATTGCTGACATCTAAAGTCCAGGTCTATCATGTATCTGTCACATTTCTTCAGAGACTGATAAGGCTTTGTTGCTGATTTTATGGACTTGCCTCCCTTTGCATGATGACCCTGTGATTGATGGATTTCTCATTGCTTCTTCCCGGATACATCTCATACTGTGTGTCATAATGCATACGTGTCATAAGTCACTTTGTATCCAAGAAACTGCTGAATCTTAAAGCTAAACTTACTAGATGAAACGCTGATGTAGTAAATTCTCAGTGTATTGTTTTTTTTGCCAAACATGACATGTTGGAACATTTTAGCACATTATTTATTAAGTTTATTGGAATGGCTTATCTTGTTATAAATGTCAAATTATGTGTAGGGTTGTTAAAGTATATAATACAGTGGTTTTTAGTTTTAATAAATGCTTAGAAAATATGTACAGCTTTTAAATTTTTAAGTGTTAATAATGTAATTTGTTAAATATGTGTAAGAAACTTGAATGAGAACCTGGACTTTGTTCATCAGAAAACAGAGTATTTTAATTTATAATGGTTTGCTATTATTAAAAAAACCTCTGCCTGGTCTTTATAATATTTTGTGTTCTTTATGAATTTGCTTTCATTTTTCATATAAATATACTCACTAATAAAACTTAATATCTTCTTCCTAGTCTAAATAAAAGGCAGGACTAACAATACAGTTAAAAAAATCTGTACCACCAAATTTTACTAAGATAAAGTAATTTTCTTCATTTTAATCAAATCAATAGTTAATGTTTGATTGTTTTTTATCTACCAAGCTTTGAAGATGCCTTGTATTGGTAGTATACATTATTTATAGTAATTATGGAAATTTTTATTAATTTTGTGGAGTGTTATTGCTTTCATTGAACATATTCATGTCAAGACAAAACTTAAAGTAGTTAAGAAAACAGTTGTATCAGTTGTACGGGTGCTAGAGTAACTGGAACCAAGACTCTTTACAAACCAAGTTTTAAATCACAAGCCAAATATTTGTTTATATTTTATAATTATTAAATATCTGTTTTTCATCACAGCTGTATCTTTTATTTTGCTCCCTAGGTTATTCTTAATGCCATTGTCTTTTTGTGGTTTTCTACTGATATGACAAAATACAAAGACCAAAAGCAACTTGGGGAGAAAGGGGTTTATTTGTTTCAGTCCTGAAGGGAAATCAGGGTAGTAGTTCAGGAATGAATGTGGAAGCTGGTACTGAAGCAGAGACTACAGAAGAATATTTCTTACTAATTTGTTCCTCAGGGCTTGCCTAGTTTTCTTTCTTAAACTACTAAGAACTATGTATTTAGCGGTGGTATCACTCACATCGGGCTGGGCTGTCCCAAATCAATCATTATTTAAGAAAATGCTCTACAGACTTTCCTACAGGCCAATCTTATGGAAACATTTCTTAGGCAAGGTTCCTCTTCCAAAATATTGTAGGATGTATCAAGTTGGCAGAACACTAGCCAAGACAACAATGTTTCTACTTCTCTGTTGATCCTGAAATATGGGAGACAAGCTTAACATCTTATAATAAAAATGGTATAGAAGAACTGGAGACATCTCAGATGCTAAAACGATGTTTCATACAGTGAGAAGGAAAGTAAATGTTCCTCATATACAAGGAAAATAAACCAATATTGTCATACGAATTTCAAGAAATATTAAAATTAGAACTCATTGATGTTGAACATACAGTTGAAGAATGGACCCAGATGATGGGTTTAAAACAATGTTAAACTGCCTAATGTGATTTATTACTGTGTGTGTATGTGTGTGCGTGTTTGTTTGAGATATAGAGAGACAGAGAGATAGGGACAGAGTCTATATCTGTGTGAATGTCAGAAATCCTTGCCAGATGTCTCTATCAATCACTCTCCTTATTTAAGATGCCCTTTCTCTCTCTCTGAACCTGGAATTCACTGATGTATTAAGAATATCTCATTGAATTGTTCCAGGGATTATCCTGTCTTCTTCCCCAAGGTCTAGTATATAACCATGCCACCTTGGCTAGCTTTGTTTTTGGATTCTGGGCCTAGAAACTCAATTCCTCATCCGTTATTCGAAGCAATTAGTCAGTCTCTCCATTCTGGATATGATAATTTTTTAAGTATTACTTTAAAACTATTCTTCTGTAGCTAGAGAGATTGCTCAGTGTTTTAGAATAGTACTTGTTGCTCTTGCTGAGTTCTTGAGTTTGGTTCCTAAAACTAACCTCAGACAGCTCACACCTAGGTGCAATTCCAGTTCCATAGCCTCTTCTGCAGTCCTTGGGAACCTTCTCATAGGTGGTACAGACATTTACATGAAGATAGCAACAAGCACACATAAAATAAATAAATTCATCTTTGAGAGAAAAAAGTATCTTTTGGGCCCTGAAACTTTTTCATCTTTCCATTGTAATTACAACTATACAAGGGAACTTAATAACTCCCCACTCCATGAAATCAGATCCCAAGTTCTACAAAATAAGCTGTGCATAGAAAACTGTATTATATGGTTTTCCAAATAAATAAATAAAATCATCACAAGAACTCTTTCTGTGAGTCACTGAACTGACTGAATGCTTGAAGACTTAGAAGTTGTAGTGGTTTGAATCAGAATGGCCCCATAGGCTCAAATATTTGAAAGCTTAGAGAGTGGCACTATTCAAAAGAATTAGGAGGTAAGGCCTTATGGGACTAGGTTTGGCTTTTATTGGATAAATGTTGCCTTGATGGAGGAAATTTGTCACTGAGAGTGGACTTTGAGGTTTCAAAAACCCATGCCAGGCCCCGAGTCTCTCTCTTCCTGCTGCCTGCATATCTAGATTCAGAGCTCTCAATTACTTCTCTAGCACCATGTCCATCTTTGTGTCACTGTGCTTCTCACTGTGATGAAAATAGATTAACTCCCTGAAACCATAAGCAAGCCTAAATTTAATGCTCTCCTTTATTAGAGTTGCTGTGATGATAGTGTCCTTCACAGCAATAGAACACAGCTAAGACACAAGTATACCATATCATAGGCAACCGAATATAAGAATGGCTGTTTTAGAAAGGTTTGAACCTGGCTAGCCTGACTTCTTAATTGCCAACTTAAGATTTAACACAGTCCTCCTGCCATTCACCTCCATGCCCTTTCTTTCCTAATGACAAATGATTTCTAGATTTGACAATATGAGCTCTGGAAACTCGGAAACAATGCTTTTTGTTTCAGTTCTGTCTTCAACTAGTAATCACTGGCCAATGACAGTTTCACAGTTCTAATAGTAAATTTTGCCCTGCTGTCTAACAGGAATGATATGTGAACAAACTTCAGACAATATACTTTCATCTTTGTCTTATGTGTAGACGCATGCTTATAAGAAGAAATTATGGGGTTGTGTGCCACCATTAAAATTTTTCATTCTCATGCTCACACACATCAGAACATTTTGATTCAATTAAATCTGAAAGCCAAGGATTCAAATGTTTTTCCATGGCCTGAATCAAATTTTTATAATTCCATTGCCTCTACCTTTATTAAGTGTCAAGATTTTAAAACTTCTGTGTTTGTTTTTAGGTTAAAAAAAAAGTCTTTCTGTGGCATTTGAGCTTTGACATCTAATAGACTGCCACTTGGTGGGATGAATACCCAGTGTATAGACAAAATGAAAATGTAAGTAGAGCATGAAAAACATATGTATAAAATTGAGTAAGTAAAACATTCCACCTATGAAAATACCTACCCATATGGTCTACCACATAAATCACTTAATCTCTTAAAGTTAAATATCCTCTTTAACAAAATAGGAAAACATAATATACTGTGTCGAGTATAAATTTAAAAATAACACCTTCAGAGTTATATTATGTAGAATGACACAAGAAAAGTCTACCATCTCAACTGCTCTTGCATGCTTTCATTGTGTCTTTGTTGCTTTATATACACACATTAAAAAGACAGCTTGGAATACATATAGAAATCAATATCCTGGTAAGTTAAGAGACTACACAATCTTCATTAGGTCAATAAACTAATGACTTTGTCTTGTCTATAATGCAAGTAACAAATTTCATATTAAGATCTGCATACAAGGAAGAAGAATCAAAGATTATTCCTTAGGGAAGTTGGGCTTTTAAATAATATTTACAGAAATTAGAAAGTAAATGTTTATGCTTACTTAATGGCTCATTTGCTCCTGCTGTGTTATAAGTATCATCTTAATGTGAACTCTATGTGGGTAATTTCAGTTCTTTCAAAGTCAAGACCAGTTATTTATTCCAGCAATTTTGCCCCTAATTTTATTCACTTAGATACATCATGAAGTAGAGCAAAAGTAAATAAAAATCAGTGTTCTAGAACACCAACCTGTTCCACAAAAGCTTTTAAAGCCCTCCATATTTCTTTAAAACATGAGAATTAGGTAAATATCCTCTTAAAAAGTGTAAAAATCCGTGTTAATTATACTCCAACTCTCATGCTACTATGTGAAGAAAGGATATCAATCATCTCCTTGGGACAATTACAAAGACAGCATCTTTTGTATTGCTATTAAGTATGATGCTTGAATTTATGTATTGAATACTTAAAAAAAATCAGCACATTAAATTAAGAAGTAGGGTCAGAGTCAGGGCTCAGTGAAATAAAGAATTTGAGATAACCTTAATGACTTGAGGTTAATCCCTGGTAACCTTATGATGGAAGGAGTGAACTGATTGAACCTCACAAACTATTCTCTGATACACACACACACACACACACACACACACACATCCACAGGCACAAACACACACACACACACACACACACACACTCATCCACACGCATGTGCACACACACACACAAACCATAATTTAAAAAATTAAATTGAGTAAGACAGAAACTAGAAGTAGTATAGTAGTGAAAATTTTTATGTGTTTTTTAATTGAATGT
>NC_022009.1:30925864-30955485 GCF_000317375.1 Microtus ochrogaster | reverse complement strand
TAATCCCTGGTAACCTTATGATGGAAGGAGTGAACTGATTGAACCTCACAATATTCTCTGATACACACACACACACACACACACACACACACACATCCACAGGCACAAACACACACACACACACTCATCCACACGCATGTGCACACACACACACAAATCATAATTTAAAAAATTAAATTGAGTAAGACAGAAACTAGAAGTAGTATAGTAGTGAAAATTTTTATGTGTTTTTTAATTGAATGTCAATTCATTCTTTCTTTTAGTTCTTTTGTTCCAGGTCTATATAATCTTTATCTGAAGCAAGTATAAGTAAACATTGTGAATTTTTTTCTTATGTTAAAGTAAATCAGTTACCTTCCATTATTCTGGTCAAATGCAGGATAATCTAACTAGTATAAAAGAAAATAGTTCAGAATGGGACAGATGCCCCTGCTGCCATCAGGTGCAACACTGTAAGAACAGGCCCTGCACCACACCTGAGCGTCACAATAAAGCCAACCCCATTGGCGAAAGTATGCTGAGCCTGTCCCAAAGATGTGAACAAGGGAGAGCTTTGTCCATTATTCATCTGTCATGGGGTGGTTTGGGAAGAGAAAAGATGTCCTTTTTTTAACCACCAATTCCTGAGGGAGGTGGAAGAGCTGGCCCTGAGGTCATAAGAGCAGGAGATCTGTTCCTGCCCCTCATCAGCTGCAACACTCGGGAGAGTTGCCCCTATGCCACACCTGGAGAACATAGTTGCATTGAACCTGAATTTGTAGGTGTGGAAGATCCAGTTCTGAGGACATAAAATCAGAAGAACTGGTCCTGCCCCTTGCTTATAGCTGCAAGGGCACAAGGGATAAACTAGCCAAGACAATTCTGGAGAGCTCACCCTGTTGTTAAAGACAGAAGAGACTTGGGGTATTGACCAACCCTGCAGCTACTTAGGACAAAAACCAGGGTTATGTGTTGACTCACCCCAATATCCACCCCATTTCTGATCTGCTGGAACATGTGAAGGGACAGCTTCTTGAGCCCAAAAGCTGCAGAATTTCCACAATTCAGGGCAACAGCAGAATAATCAAGAGAACTTCCAGTGAGGGTCCACCATCCATAGTGTAGCAGGAACCTTGGGGTCTCAAATCAGACCACTTGTTCTTTTCAATGAACACTTGTAAGTAGAGAAAAAGGGATAAAAGGGTTTAGTGCATGACTGACTCACTGTGTCACACTACAGTTTCCAGAAAGAGAGGGATTTATTTCCCTCTCTTTTTTTCTTCATTTTTTTCTCTTAAATTTTATTTTATTTTATTTTTGGGGGAGGCTGCAAGGGCAGACGGTAGACATGAATGATGGGAAAAGAAGGGATAAAGGTGCATAGTGGGAAAGACACAAAGAACAAATAAAAAGAAAGTTAAAAAAGTAGAGAACAATAAAGAAATTAGTTTAGAAGCCAAGCTTGGCAGACTTATTATGTTGGTAGACATCCAGATAAGGACTTTAAGAAACTCTTAACTCAAATGTCAACTGATGCTGAAGTGTTTAATCACTTAGATATCAGTTGTTTCACAATTTCTTGAGAAATCTGGCATTAGAAACATTCTTAAGACATAAGAGCAGTAGAAGAGGACTATAAAACTTTCTCTTTAAGAAACTTTTTTCTGTTATAGGAGAAAAACATTATGAGCTAATTTGCAAAATAATCAAGAAAGTGATAGTTGACTAGCCATTGGTAGATAAAAAAGATGAAGATCCAAACTGTTTCTTAAAAAGGAAACACATTTGATAATGGGCATATAATTGAAGTATTCTATGGCATCCCTTAACAAGGAACATGTAATTATTACTATTATAGTGATTATGACACTAAATATCTTGGTAAAGAATTAATTGCTCTAGGCACATCTCATAGAGGTGTTGTATTTGATTACTCTCCATTCATGGAAGATACTCTAGAGAGTATTGAACTGAGTAGTTCTATACCACAATATAGGTAAGAAGCAGAGGGTAGAGTAGTGACAACACATTGTAGAGAAGCCATAAAAGTGGAATCAATCCTGTAAGTGCTGGTCAAAGTTGTGTTAATGCATGTCTCTTTAATTCTCATCAACAAGGATAAAGCCATGTATTCATGTATTGGGAACATATGTGCATATATAGTCAATAATATATTTTATAATATGTGATAATTTTAAGTAAAATAGAGAAATGATATAACTAACATCTTAGGCAAATTAATGAAGCATAGGACATTTATAACTCAAAATTGAAAAATTAACTGGGACCCGTATGGTTGAAGATAGGTAGCCTATAACAGGAACCAAGGATTATTTGCTTTCTAGTTAAGACATTAAAAATGGAGATATGCCCATACAAGAAATCTGTGATATCTCAATATATAGGAGAAAATGAGAGAAGCAAGTTCCTTGCTGTTTTTGAAAAAACAAGGTAAAATGTTAGGTAAAAAATAGATCTTTGAATGCAATGACTCCCACTTCTTTCTCAGTTAAAATAAAAAAATGCAAAAACATAAGGGAGGAAGGTTTTGTGATCAAAGTCAAGTTACATTGCATAGCAATGTTAAAGACAGCAGAGCTGCAGAAAAAGTAAAAGTAACATAAAATAAACAAAGCACAGTGCTAACAATTTAAGTGTTTACTTGCTCACACTTGTCTCAAGTTTTCATATAGTTTTGTAGTATTATTAATTTGTCTAAATCAATCGGGTTTAAGAACTATTTAGATACCTGGTACTGAGAATGCTTTTCAGTTAGGATGGTGCATGTTTGATCCCAGACACCACACAAAACAGATCATGCTGATGTACCATAGTATTCTAGGAGTTTTAGGAAGGAGCATAAGAAATTTAAGGCCATCCTTGGCTAGTAGTCCTTGAAAGCTAGCCTAGCCTACATGAGATTCTGTGTCAAAATGAAAAGATTAAAAAAAATTGATTTATTAAGCAAGTTTTCTGGAATTTGAAATTATTTAACTAAATATATTCTAAATTTTAAGGAATTATGATTTTGACAAGAATCAAGTAACCCCGAATATAGATGAAATGAGGTTCTTGAGCTTACAGATAAGCAAAGAAAACCAGGAATGTTAAACACACAGTGAAAGAGATGTAATCCTGTTTTCTGCCCATAGAACTTGTAATGGATTTAGTGAATTGTCTGTTAATTTGTGCTCTCTATAGGGCCAGGTCATTCCTGAATTCCCCAGACTATTATGTTTATCCCAAATTCTTTCTCCTTAGACCTTGTTCTTGATCATTGTTTCTCAGTCAATTGAACCCATCCTTTCGGGAGATGCCAACTAGGTGACCTCTGTGCTATCCATAGGACCAGACCACACCTGACTCCCACAGATGATCATGGTTATCTCAGATATTTTTCCTAGACCCTTGTCTTGGGTTTTCTCATCAATAGGACATACTCTGATGGAAAGGGTCATATGTATGTTATAAAATGTGTTAATGAAATGCTTTACGCTATTTTGTACACAGGGTTGAGTTAATTATCATCAGGAAACTTTTTCCTAAAATTGCACTGTGTTTAAAAATGCCTAAAAAAAAAAAACTGTCCAGGGTCAGACTAGAAGTTCTAAACAACACTGACTGCTAAACCAGATGTTCTTCTTACCTTTTACATACTGTTACTCTGCCAATACTGGTGTTTGGAGAGAGACACCCACACCAGACCTCTATTCTCTCAAGAATATTATCTGTTCTAGTACTTAAATATTCTTTAAGTTAAAAACTATGTCAGAGTGGGAAAAAAGTAAATAAAGGGAGATGAAGAGCTCAGTAAACACCGAAAGTTCCAATGCCTAACACCCATTTTATGCATGCCCATGAGTAGTTTAATTATTAATTTTATTACTTAATGTGCAATTTTTTGAAGAATTAGAAGAAATCTATTGCTAAAAGTGTAAAGATAGCAGGCAGTTCGAAGAATTGTATTAACAATCCCTAAGAATAGAAAAAAAGTGGCAAATTAAAAGATATCTCAGAAGAGTCAAGAACTATAGAGAATAAGCAATGATGGGATATTGATCTTTAACCAAAATCTTCCCTTTTAAGTGAACTTTTTTCAAACCACACCTAAAATACTTTCTTAGAATCACTCAAAGATAGCAAAGACTGGAATATTCTTTTTCTTCTATTCTTCAAATTTTGCAAAAAAGAATACTTATAGTTAATTATTCTCTAACCTAATACAGCATATTAAGTTGGGGTAAGTAGGACACTATTTTACTTTTTAGTATCTATATCACGATACTGTGAAGAATATACTTTCTTAATATTTTAAATTTGTATTGAATGCAATGGCAAGATGAAAACTGAAATTCACCACCTCGGGGAGAAGACACATGTGTTATATTGTAGTGGTGCATGAAGGAGAGAATTTTTAAATTATCTAAGTTGCCAACAACAGTAGAATCTGATCACTTTCTCATCCAATAAAGCTCAATTTTTCCTAGTGCTGAGGTTCTCCTTCCATGCCCCTTCTGTGCTTCTGTGTAGAGCAGGTTGCCTGAGTCTTAGTCAATGAACTGGGAAAGGGGTCCAAAGTTTACCTTCTTAAATATCGGCTCATAATTTCTCTACACAGCCATCTGCATTTTCTTTATCTTGTGTTGTTAGTTAAATGGAAAGATCTAGGAGTGAATTATGAAGCTAAAGAAATCTAAGATGGGAGAAGCCACGCTCCTCAGATTCCCATCAAACTTTGTTATTGGTGTCCTGCAGAGAAGTGGGTCTCTATCATGATTGTCCTTAGAAGAGCCAATGAATATAATGATATAGTGACTCCAAAACAGTTACGTGGCTTCAGGCTAGCCAACTATCATGTAAAGATAAATAATAACTTTACATTCAGGGTTTAGTTCATAAGAAAAACAATATGAAGATGTAAAAGGAAACTAATAACAAAAGAGTGGGCAGGAAAGTGAAAATCAGTGAGGATGTGAAGGTCGTAGAATACAAGGATTCTCATTATATTTTCAGTACCAGGGCATTTGATGCTCCCCTCTGACCTGTGCTGGCACCAGACATACATGTGGTCCAGATATACATGCACACAAAACACAAATACACATAAAATAAAAGTAATAAATATATCAAATCTATTGATTTGTACTTAAAATAATATTAACATATGTTCCCCCATTTAGTTGGCATTATATTTTTAAGGATAAGAGTTTATAGCTTAATCACTTCTTTATATTTCACATAATATGTGCTAAGTTATTCAGAAATATATAGTAGGTGATTATTCTTTTGCAAAGGATATTGCTCTATTTTACGTTCTGTTGTTGCAATGCACATTATGACCAAAACTAACTTGAGCACAGAATGTTTATTTTTTTTCTACTTCTACTTCACAGTTCTTGATTGAAGGAAGCCAAGGTAGGGACCTGGACTCCGGCCCTTAAGTTGGGTCAGGAACTTAAGTAAGACTTTCTGGCTTGCTACACTTGAGTTTTCTTACCCTATTTTCTTATACAGTCTGTGACACCACTGTCAGTAGTGACATCCCTCACCAACACAGTGACATGGACCTTCAAACATCAAATATTAATAAATAAAATATCCCAAAGGCATGCTCACAGGCAATTCTGATAGAAAGCAGATATTCAGTTGAGGTCCCTGCTCCCTGGTGACTCCAGGTGATGTCAAGTTCACAAAATCTTACCAGCACAGGTACCTCTCATAGACTCAAGTAAAATCTAGAGTCCCATCAGAGATAAAGGTACCACAATGGTAGGGCAACTTCTCATCATAGTTTTCATGCATAGGTAAACGTGAACTTGGGCTCTTAGAAACACTTTTCTAGGGGCAGTAACAAAATGCCCAGGCAAAATTAGCTTGATAATAGCTTTACATTTGGTTCATGAAGTGCAAAGTATAATGTCCATAATGATAGAGAAGGCATGGCCATCAGAAATACATGGTCACATTGGAGCAGCACTCTAGAATCAGATAGATATGAAAAGTCCAGAACAGAATTGCTGTATGTTATTATTCATTTCTGTCTGCCAGCCCATGAATGATGCCACCCACAATTTAGGGTCGTGTGTGGAAGGGACTACTTGCCACTTCACTTAAGTTTATTGAGAACAAGTTCACGGTCACATCCATGTTTCTATGGTAAAGATTAACCATCTTGCCTTCCAAAGATTAATATAATAAATAGCTGAACATTGACTCCGCAATTAGTTGAGGTGTATTCCTCTGTGTGATGGAGCTATGAATTTAATTCTTCAAATCATAGAGTCCCACACCAGATTCCTTGTTGTATCACATTCCACTTTAATCTTTTGAGATAAGATCCCTTTCACTCTTTGAGGATTCTCCAGTTTTTATAATCCTACCAGTATTGGTGAGACAGGACCACGTGTCTTCTACATGGGTGCTTTATATTCAAATCGAAGTCAGCATGCTTGTTCTTACCCACCAAGCCTTCTCCCCAAGCTATTAAGATGTTTTGTATAGACATTTCATTCAGTCTCCATAATTAGCAAGTCCTATAATTCTAACGACTTTATGTAAAAGAAACACAGAGGCAGAAAGAAACCAAGAAGCTAGGAAATGATGAGAAGAGCTTTAGATTCTATCTCTCAAAATTATTTTAATTGCTAGATGATAACTGTACGTACTTATGGACTGGCATTTAATGTTCCAACTCTAACACCTTATGCTATAGCGTTTCCAACAGTAACATTTTGAAATGCATTTGCGTTGTTTTATAGTTTGCCATGCATTTTTAATCATGCTAGGAAAAATACCATGATGCACCTTATCTATAGCTGAGGAAAATTATACTGTATGATTTTCTCAAACACTCATAATAATATCCCTGAACTAGAAGTGGGGATTTCAACATGAGCATGATATTATATTATGTCTTCATTTCTCTGCCTTTTAGCCTGTTATAACTACACAGAGAATTTCTAATCACATCATGTACATGTGCATGTGATGTATTCCCAGTGGCAGTATTCAAATAAGAATTTTTTCATCATTACCTAAATAGTGAATGCAAACACCACACAAATGAGATTTAAATGGAGAACAAACATGAAGTAGTTATGTGTTCTGGCAAAGTAAAACCTATACAGGAATAACAAAAGGTCCTGTCCAGGAACTTCAAAGGAAATATGCTATCCCTATTAATAGATTTTAATGCAAACCTATCTGAAATAAAATGTCTGTTCTGGGAATTTTCTATGCCACACTCATGCACATCATCTCCCACTAGTCAATCCGAGACACAGGAAAGAAAATAATGAAATTTTCAGGTGTTAAATTAACTACCCTGGGGCACTTCTACACAGTCCCTTGAATGCAGTAAAGGAAATATATGGAATGTGACAAAGAAAATTAATTAAAATGGGCAATAAAGACTGCCAAGTACAAACAATTTGTGGCCCCTAGCACATGCCAGTTCTATACCTGCAGGCTGCACTTCATGAAACCCAGACAGCATAAAGCATGTTTATACTCCGTAATGGGAAAAGGGTGTTTTCATGCTTCTTAATTATTTGGAAACATACACTGACCACCTTACATTCGAGAATTGCAATAAGGAGACTTTACTGAAGTGTATAGCTTTTTCCTTCGCAAGAGCAGGCAAATGTCCAGTTCTATTCTAGTATGGAAATTTACAGGGAGAATTTTTTAAGTTATTCAAAACCAACATTTGACTGAGAAAGAACTGAACTGGAATAACATTGAGGCTTAATTATATGACTCTGTCTGTTTATTCAATAGTAATTAAAATATCTTTCTATCTTTTAAAATATTCTTCTGTTAATTTTAAGTATTTCTATTGTTGTTCATAATGGTTCCTTGCCTATTTCTCAGTATTGGCTAGAGGATGCCTTGAGTTTGCTTGTAACATGTTTTCTGTGAAATTTTTCACCTCCTTTTCAAAACATAGGACAATTTCATCACTCTTTTTCTCAATTTTGTCTTCTAAGGCCAGCACCTCTTCTCTTCATCTTCCTTCATAGACTTGCCTGCCACACTCTCACCTAGGTTTTTTGTCATTCACCTACAAGGTTAAAAATAAAATTGAGCTGCCACATTTAAAACACTTTTCCATTATGAAAGAAACAAATTTATGCTTATCAAAGTGACATGTTTCCAGAGCCAAATAATTATCGCTTATTAAATTTGGTGAGAAACAGATATTCAAGTTGGAGATTGAAGATTTTTGTAACTTCTTGAATTTGGTCATCCCTAACAGAATTGCAAATGAAGAAAGAGACAAGTAGTATAAGATATCTTATTCTTAGACATGGCTGAAGGGTACAGATATTTTATTGAACTAGGAAATATATACGAAAAAAATCAAATAATAGTTTTAAAAAATTGAACTGTGAAATAAAACACAAGGAAGTCACACTGGCTCATAAAAAAGGATATGAAGGTGTCATGGTAATGGTAAGTTTTATTGTTGTTGGAGTTCTTCCTTAATCAAACACACTTGGTAGATAAAGAAGTATTGAGGAATAAAGAACAATTTTTATAACAACTCTTATAATATCATTATAAGAGCAATCATAGCAAGGATAATTTGTCTCTGAACATTTAGGATGCCATCATTAGTGTGCAGTTATTGAAAAACTTTGGAACTAGACTTCAATCATGACATGGTCCAAGATCCTGTAAATCTCGTGAGTTTTAAACACATTGCCTGGAATGGACGACTGATGTGGAGATGCTGACTCTCATTACAGACCTGAAGCCATTGCAGCTTTCAGGACTATGCGGAGACACTTGCGTCCTGGTGGAATACACAAAAGTCTGTATCTATTATCTCGCTTTAAATGTGAGCAAGAAAGTCGGGACCGCGGTGGGTGCTTCCACCCACTGAGACAATGGGACTGATCTAACGGGAGCTCACCAAGGACAGCTAGCTGGACTGGGACTGATGGAGCATGTGATCAAACTGGACGCTCTGAATGTGGCTGACAATGAAGGCTGACTAGGAAGCCAAGGACAATGGCACTGAGTTTTGATTCCACTGCATGGACTGGCCTTGTGGGAGACTAGTCTGTTTGGATGCTCACCTTCCTAGACCTGGGTGGGGGGAGGGGACCTTGGACTTCCTACAGGGCAGGAAACCCTGACTGCTCTTAGGACTAGAGAGGGAGGGGGAGAGGGAGTGGGGGGAGTGGGAGGGAAATGGGAGAAGGGGAGGAGGTGGAAAATTTTAATAAATAAATAAATTAATAAATAAATAATAAATAAATAGATGTGACTAACTGGACTATATGAAGACACTTGCTTCTTGGTGGAATACACAAAAGTCTATATCTAATATCTTGCTTAAAATATGACTAACTCTTTAAATACAGATAAAACCCTCCTGAAATATAAGCACTGTCTTTTACTAAGAGGAATATGTAGATATAAATTACTTTTTTCAGTGTGTAGGTTAATTATGAACATTCACACAATGAAGCAATACTCCCTAAATTTGGATAATTGATTGAATTTTCCTCATCTAAAGACTTACTTTATTTCTAATGCCTTTGTCCTTGACTTCTGGTTTTCTTCTTTTTCCATGTTATTTTTCCTTATGAGAAACACCTTGGGGGACTTTCTGTGTGTGCATATTTTTTCATAGAAAGATGAGATGATTGAATTCAGTTCACTAGAAAGTAACTTTAAATCATTAACATCCAGTTTACTAGAGAACAATCATGATTTTTTTGTATTTTTCATTAATTTTTCAAAAAGAATAAGAAAGATTTCAGTATGTGTTGTATCTAAAATGAAAACAGAGAAAAGATCTTAAAAAAAAAAATCTGGGCTTGTAACCCAACTGATAAAACCCATTTCTGATGAGTAAACAGAAAACAGAAGTTGGAATATGGCCAGGCAAAGGATTTGTGGGGAGCAAAAGTCAAAGAATTTTAGCCAGCATGGAAAATTGTGGGGGAAAATACTCTTTGTAGTGCAAGCCCTACGTTGTCTGGTCTGTTTAATTTTTGATGTTGACATATCACACACTGTTGAAATGGCATGCTGAGTGAACTTGTGTGCAGTGCAGAAATTGCTCAAAGATCCACAGGCCCTGCAGGCATTCATGAGTCATCAATGTTAAGAGAAAAACAAAAGTGGATCAGTTTGTCTGGAAGAATTTCCAAACTTGTCTGGATTGTGTGAGCATGTTGTGAGCAGTGACTGGTCATCTGAGAAACTTGAAACAATGTTTTGAAAAGCAATGCACTGGGAGCTGAGATAATAAAGACATATATTCATATTTAGAAAACCTGACATCTTAATGAGATGACAGTAAAATATTTCAGACTATTGAAATATTTGGGGACTCATCACACACAGTGGTCATTAGAACATCTGAACTTCAACCCCACAATGAGATCATATAGAGTGCAAAAGCAACAAAGCATGTCTAGGGTGAAATTATGATAGGAAATAAGGTTGCACCTCTCAGAGCAGCATTTAAGACATTAGAGTATAACTCAGATTAAGTTTATTTAAGCCCAGGTCAGGGAAGGACAGAAAGGAAGGGGGATGACTAGAAAGTGAGAGGGAAGAGGGGAGGGGTAAATGGTAATCCAAGAGACTCAGTGGACTGCATAAAAGAATGAGGAGGTTTTGACATGAATAAGAAATGTTACCTTATTAGCCAGGTTAGCTAGTATTGTATTATCATGGAGAGGGAAGAATACAGGAATTAAAGGAGATAAATTTCCAGGTAAACATGAACTGAACTTAGTAAGCATAGATTCTTTAGTGTTGTGGTCAGACAAACTAAATGGTGGTTGAGCTGTGACCTAATAAAAGCTAATTAGGTGAATTAGCATGAAATGTCCCGTGTATATTTGTAATAATCTCAGCACTAAAAGAAACGAATGGTATTCTGGGTTCGATTTTCGATTAATTTTGCTTTGCACATCTTTCTTTTTCTGAGTTAATGCTGTTCATTTGGAGTACTCCTTTTAAAAAAATAAAATGTAGTCCATAACTTTTAAGAGAAGTCTCCAAGGTCACCAGGTATAATGGTTACAGAAGTGTAGCCACAGGGTTGAGACTCTGTAAGAAAACATACTTCAAGGTGGTTTAAAACAAAATAGTTAAACTGTTGCTTCCAGCAACTTATGGGACTTATTTCTTTATAGTAAGAGGAAGCAGAAATGATAGCTTACAAAATAATGATGCAGGATGGGTGCCCCTAACCTGTTAATTAGCCATGTAGTTCAGGATTTAGGTCTTCAACTAAATCTTCTACAACCATGTTACGTGTTTTTGAAGTGTTAAATATTAGCACACACTATGGTTGGCACTTGTAGAAATATTGGTATAATATCTGTGTTGATTATCAATAGCAGAATTGATTTTCTTCCTACTTTTTCATACAAGTAATTGTGTCTGAACAAATACTGGTACTTTAAATGACCTGGGTAAAAGACTTTGTGTATACTATTGCAAAATGTAATTTTTCTATCTCTATGGATTTTAGATAATTGAATGTGGACCATTAGGAATATTACTCTCTCAGCAGTTGGAATTCTAAATGCTGAAAACCTTTCCAAAACATTAGAAGGAACAGCGATGCAAACCAAATATGTTTGAGAGTTCTGTAATACTCCCCCTTATTAAACATTTTTTTTCATGCTGACATCAAGATAATATGTAGAAATCTTATCTTCCCCCTAAGAGCTATATACTTCACAACAGTGTCAGACATTCATTTGGGAAGGTGAAGAATTTGGAGGAATGTTGGCACCTTGCCAGCTTCCTTGGACGCTGAAAATAATGATAGCTAAGGCAACTAGTCCACCCACACTGCCGCTCACTGATAAAGCCAGTCACAGGCATTAGAGCTGAGCCAGAACAAGCGGTGGAATCTCTTTTCTGTCAGACAAGAATGAAACCATTGTATCTTCAGAAGATGCTGGTGTTTGTCACAAATTCAGGCAAGGTCCGAACTTTAGGACTTTGTGACACTACACAGTTAAAAAGAGATCTAGAGACTGGACTGCTCATCATACTGTTTTTGCATTCTCACTTGGACTTGACAGCGTGGGAAGAATCAGGTGACCCCATTTATGTTGACAGCTAATGGTCCTATAGCTTATTACAACAGTAGTGACTGTGTTGCTTCTCATTTCTCCACCTGTGATTTCAAGATTACTGGCACACAACTAAAAGGGTCTTAGCAAATAGTACAGGTTAGTGACTGAAATGTATATATATATGGGACAATTTGCTCTTTTAGTAGCTAAACAATGAAGAGGTTGGCTTAACTTAAAATGCTTACCATGAAGAGCATTGACACAGTATGGAATAAACAGGAAGGTATCTTAGTATGCATGTGATGCCTTTTTTTCTTTTTTTTTTTTTTACTTTTTTTTTCTTTTTATTGAAAAAAGGAAAAAAAAAGTTTCAGCCTCCTCCCAGCCTCCCATTTCCCTCCTCCTCCCCCCCTCCTCTCCCCCTCCCTCTCCAGTCCAAAGAGCAGTCAGGGTGCCCTGCCCTGTGGAAAGTCCAAGGTCCTCTCCCCCTCTGTCCATGTCTAGGAAGGTGAACATCCAAACTGGCTAGGCTCCCACAAAGCCAGAACATGAAGTAGGATCAAAACCCTGTGCCATTGTCCTTGACTTCTCATCAGCCCTCATTGTTCACCATGTTCAGAGAGTCCGGTTTTATCCCATGCTTTTTCAGTCATAGTCCAGCTGGCCTTGGTGAACTCCCAATAGATCAGCCCCACTGCCTCAGTGCACCCCTCGTGGGCCTGAATTCCTTGCTCATCTTGTTTCTCCTAGGAAGTGATGAAATTTGTCTTTTTAGTCTATACAATAATTAGCCATTTCCATCAAATTTCAATTGAATGCTGTGTATAAGAAGCTATGAATATTAATAAATAACCCAAACACAAATGTACATATATTCACAAGAGATAAGTAGGTTATAGATACGAACATATTGTGAATACATTTTTACATATCAAACTTGAGTAGCACATAAGTTACTCAAATACTTGTTTAAATTTGGAGGGACACTTTTGTTGGTGTTTTTTAATGTTATATAACATTTAAATCTGGACAGAGAAAATAAAACATTGTCTTTCTCAGTGTGTGGGGGCATAGTGATACTTTTTGGAAAAAAATGAATAGAAATGTATAAGTATTAAAAAAAATCTCTGTACATGTTATGTCTGTTTTTTGGTTTTTTTTTTTGGTATTTTTTTAAACTGGGAAAGTGTTCCTCATTTTTATGACTTTAAACTCAGAATCAGACTCCCAGGGTTTTGGACTCTAAAAAATACCCAAGTGGCTTTCCTAGATCTACAAAGTTAAAAAAGAAACCTTGAGACCTTGCAATTTTTCAAAACTGACAATTGAACTAAGTGAAAGAAAATATATAAATACAAATATGTATCTTTGGCATTGTCTTATGCATACATAAGATGAATTGTATAAAGAATTTATAAATATATTAAATGGACAATTACATCTATGTTTTTTCATCATCTGTCTACATATTTATCTATGTATGTATGTATGTATGTATCTATCTATCTATCTATCATCTATCTATCTATCATTTATTAGTATCCTCTCAATTCTATTTCTGAGGAGACCCAAAGCAGCACACATTCACCAACACACAATTAATTGAATAATTGAGATATTGAAAATTATACTTATAATATTGAAAAATACTCATTTTGAAATATAGTTTAATGAAAGACAATATTTATTTAAGAAGTGATGCAAATTATATATTGTATATATATTAGTATATATATGCATTTAGTGTCATAGATACAATTATTAGTTAATTTTTAAAAATACATTTTGTCTTGTTAATAAGTAGTCATATTGTTGATTTACTCAAGTATTATTGTAATGAATCTAAAAATCATTTATCTTTTTCTATTAGCTACCAGGTATAAGAATTGAAATCATAATAGATTATCTGAAGGTTGTCATCTGTAGTCTAGAGAGACAAGCCCATGAAAGACAACAGGCTTAGTTTTTTTTTTCTATGAAAGAAAAGAGATACCTACATTAAACTGGTGTAGTGCATTCTTTTGGTGCTGTTAATTTTCAGTAGACATGGCGGGCTTTGTGGATTATATACTATATTCTTTGTTCTTCATAACACATTTAGGGATGGCAAGGCATATGTATCTCCTTTGAAATAATACTGGTTTTCAGGCTAGTTTAAGATGTCAGATACTTACAATTCTATGTGTGCTGCATTTATTTCATAAGACATATGCACACATGAAAAGTACACTATCCCATTAAAGGGTTTTATTCCTGCAACTCAAAAGACAGTGATATCTTTTCAAAAATCTTCATTTCCCAGTGATCTTCACATTCTATCTAGTGAATCATTGTGGTGAAATGGCCATATAATTTACTAGGTTTGGGCAGAGTAATGTTAGTCTAGCAGTTAAATAGTTATGCCAGGAATAAAAAGTATTTAATGGTTTATTGGAAAGTCAATGGCATAATGTGTGAGGTGCCTCTATAATGGTACACTAAAAATGTCAAAATTCTATGTAATTTTCCACACATAAAAGTGGCATAATGTCTCACAGGTGCCACACATCTATTTCCTCCTGCTATACTCATTAGTAAAATATTTCGATGCACAGTTTCCTATGAGTTAATAAGACATGCCCTAATGAACAGCCAACTTAAACATGAAAACAGGTAGGCTCATAAAAAAGCATGCTAAATACTAAGTGCTTATTATAATTTTACCCAAGTGCTGATATTTGTTATGATCAATTCCAAGAACAAAAATTATCTGTTTTCTTAAAGCCCCCTTTGTTAATTTTAGATTACAGCTCAAAGATCACATATCCCAGGTAATTAAACTTCTCATTGTCTGATTCTCACTATCGCAATAATAAGATTTGGTGAATACTAAATAGAAAAGACTTATTTTTAAAAGCAATTACTGTTTTTTTGCATATATGCTTTGGTTGATCTATGTCTCATATAAGTTGAAATATTGAGGGTAATGTTTTTTGTAAATTGTCATAGCAGGTCCTTCTTGTGTCTAAAATACTACTTAAATGAAATCTAACTAAAGAGAAGCAAATTGATTATTTATTGCAACTTGATCATTTATTGTACTTGATCAAGTAAACTGATCATTGATCAAGTATTCATAGTTTGAAAGTATAAAATATGTATATTAAAATATTAAATACTTTAATTATGTATATTAATAAAGCATGTTCTGCTTTTTATCAATATGTTCAACAGTCTTTTTAAAGAGTTCATTTTAGTTTTGTGGCCTGTAGATAATTACTTTAGGCTTAATAGTTTTCACACAAGAGAATTCCATCTCTCATACTTCTGCCTGGAGGGTTGAAGTAGAAGATCATGCCCTGAATAAGATCAGATTTACGGCTGCACCTTCTTCACTGTTTTACATCTTCATATTTTTTGTGTTAAAACAAGGAGCTTGGAAAGGCAGTGAAAGCAAGCTGACTGGTTATTCCTAATGAAGACCTGCTTTCAAGATTTCATTTTATCCTAATTGCCTTCCAAGAGTTCAGTCTCCTGATACCACTGCATTAGGAAAAAACATAAATTGGGTACTCACTCATATATTACATCAGATTTTTCTCTCTGTCCATGTGTCTGTGTGTCTGAAAAAGCAAAAGCAAAACAAATAAGCAAAAATGTCAAATAAACCCTAGAAAAACACAAAAATATAAGCAATCAAGCAAGTAAAATAACAATAAGACAAAAAGGCAAAAAATAATACAAAATGATCACAAAACAAGAACAACATGGTTTCATTTGTTGGTGGCCAACTACTCCTGGATATGGAACCTGATCTAGAGTGTTGGTTGATATTCCCAGAAACACTTTCATGAAAAAAAAAAAAACTGATTTTACATTTACCACTCAGTATTAATTACAAATAGTTTTTTGATTAGTGGGGAATGGTATCTCATTTTCTCCTTCTTAGTGCTGGGACTCTGTATGGCTTGAACATAAGCAGGTATTGTTAATGCTGCCACAATCACTGTGAACTTATAGATACTGTTGTATCTAGAAGTAATACACTGTTTACTTGAAGGTTCTTTATGACCTCTATATCTTACAATGTTTCTGGCTTCTTTTCTGCCTGCATCCCTGATTCTTGATGTGAAGGGTTTGATAAAGAGATGCTTAGGCACGAGCAAGGAACTCAGGACCGCGAGGGGTGCACCCACACACTGAGACAATGGGGATGTTCTATCGGGAACTCACCAAGGCCAGCTGTCCTGGATCTGAAAAATCATGGGATAAAACCGGACTCGCTGAACATAGAGGACAATGAGGACTACTGAGAACTCAAGAACAATGGCAATGGGTTTTTGATCCTACTGCACGTACTGGCTTTGTGGGAGCCTAGGCAGTTTGGATGCTCACCTTACTAGACCTGGATGGAGGTGGGGGTTCCTTGAACTTCCCACAGGGCAGGGAACCCTGATTGCTCTTTGGGCTGACGAGGGAGGGGGACTTGATTGGGGGAGGGGGAGGGAATGGGAGGCGATGGCGGGGAAGAGACAGAAATCTTTAATAAATAAATTAAAAAAAGAGAGAGATGCCTAGGAATGAGTACTTCGAAGTCTCTCGTATGCTGCACATTGCAAAATTGTGGTTCTGTTAATTCCCATATACTGCAAAAAGAAGCTTCTCTGATGTGGGTTGAAAATGGCACTGATCTATGGGCATAGTATTATGTCATTAAAAGTAATTTTATTGCTAAGTTTTTTTTTTTTTTAGCAGATTAATAGTACTATGTTTACCCCTATGCCCATGGACTATCTATCTAGTTTTAGATTCTTTGCAAGTTTAGCAATGTAAGTTATGGCTTACATTTTATCTAATAGTTGTTGAATTCAGTAAAAAAGTGGTCAGTTACTCCCATATCACTTGTGCCTCTGTTGTACCAGAATATCTTTCAGGCAAGTCATTGTTGTTGGTAGTATGGTTTGTAGAAGTTTTTTTTTTTTTGTTGTTGCTGGTTAATTTTCTCTTATTTCAACATGCTGAACAAAGGCAACCACTAAGGATGATAGCCAGTAGGGGGAAGCTGCTAGTTAGAACCCGGTTTGAATATTCCATGTTAGAGAAAATACATATTTGTTATCTTCAGGAATAGGGCTTTACCATCAGTTTGTTTAGAGAAAACAATTACCTTGGCAATACTCTGTGATATTTGTGGGATTCCATGAGTCTACTTTGGCTAACAGTTCAACAAGATGTAACTTATTTCTTATACTAGAGGTTTCACTTCATAGCATGAGATGTCTAATCAGGCCACTGTCTTCTGTATTATTTGGTGATTAAATTTACAGTTTTTCATTTATGTATATGTTTTAGGAATCGTACATAGTAGTAACACCCCACAGGGTTTCTAAATGGCCTTTCGTGATGTAGGTGGGTCTTCTCTTTATGTGTTAATTTCATTGGTTAATACAAAAACTGCCTTGGCCTTTGATAGGACAGTAGCTTAGATAGGTGTAGATGGAACAGAATGCTGGGAGGAAGAGGGAAGTGAGGCAATTGCCATGTCTTTCCTCTCTGAGCAGATGCCATGGAGCTAGCTGCCATGTCAGACATGCTGAATCTTCCCCCGTAAGCCATGGTGCTACACAGATTATTAGAAATGGGTTAATCAAGATGTGAGAGTTAGCCAATAAGGGGCTAGATATAATGGGCCAGGCAGTGTTCAAATGAATACAATTTGTGTGTTGTTATTTTGAATGTAAAGCTAACCATGCAGGAGCTGAGTAGGACAGAAATCAGGCCTGCCCGCAGCTCCATACTACACTTTAGTATTAGTTTTCTATCTGCATATTCAGTCTCTTCCTGTTTGTTCCCACCCCTCCAATTTATATCTCCTAATGTGGCTTCACACTTATATTTCTGTAACATTATGTTCTATTACTTTCTTGGGACTCCAGGATCTTACCTACATAAATAACTTCAGTGGTTATTCAGATTGTAGCATACTAAAAGCTTAAAATCTAATGGTGATTATATAGCAGAATATAAACCATTTTTCTTTTGGTGTCTTGGTTACTTCACTCAAATGATTGTTTCTAGCTCCTTCAATTTACCTGAAAATTTGGTAACTTCATTTTCTAACTTACTAACTTACAAATAATATTTTATTATACAAATGTACCATGTTTTATTTATTCATTAGTCCATCACTTGGTAGACATCTATGCTTTTTCTAATTTCTGTCTGCTGTCTATTATAAATATAACAGTAACGAGGATATATGAGCAACTACCTCTGTGGTATATTGTACAGCCTTTGGGGTGTACACCCAAGAACGGTATACCTGAGTCTGTGGTAAAATGATTCCCAGATGTCTAAGTAACCACCATATCATTTTCCAAAAACGCTGTACCAATTTGCAATATTTTCAGCAATGACAAGCATGCTCTTCCAATCCTCTCTTTAATTGAACATGGCCTTTCTGACAAGGGTAAGATAAAATTTCATAGTAGTTCTAATTTTTGTTTTCCTATTGTCTAAAACTGTTGAACATGCACAAATTTTTCTTTATCAACTGTATTTAATTTTGAGACTCTTTGCTTAGTCTGTACCTTATTTTAAATTGAGCTATTTGTTTTCTTGATGTTCAGTTTTTTTTTAATGCCATACATTCTAGATATTAATCTTATATCACATATATAATTGATGAAGATCTTTTTGATGCGGGATTTCCCTCTGTATGCTGTGAATAAAGGAACTGTTTTAGGCCCATAGCAGAGCTATAGGGGAACAGAACTAGGCAGGGGAAACTAATAGGAATGCTAGAAGGGAAGCAGTGTCAAAGAGAAGCCATGGAGCCACCAGAGATAGATGCTGGGAACTTTACCCCAGTAGACTAGAAAATGGGTTTATATATGAGTTAGCCAATAAGAAGCTAGAGCTAATGGGCCAAGCAGGGATTTAATTAATGCAGTTTCTGTGTAATTATTTTGGGGCTAAGTGACCAGGAACTAACTAGTGGCCTTTTTACTACATCTTTTCCTTAAAAAAAAAAATAGTATATAAAAGCAACAGATGTTTTTTCTGGAATTTTAATGAATATTTCATTTTTGGTTGATTCCTCTACCTACTTTTATCCCTTATGTTAGCTCTTTCTCTGTTGTTGGGATGAAACACCAAAACCAAGGCAACTTAGAGAATGAAAGATTTATTGAGTTTACAGTTCAGAGTGATATGAGTCCATGGTTGTTGAACAAAAGCATGTGTAGATGGAAGTTTTTGTCCTGCCTTGTCCCAAGCCATTCAGTCCCCAAAAAACCACACAGAGGCTTATATTAATTATAAACTTTTTGTCCTATTAGCTCAAGCTTATTATTAACTAGCTTTTACAACTTAAATTAACCCATAGTTATTGTCTATGTTTAGTCACATGGCTTGCTACCTTTTCTCAGTGAGGCATTCTCATCTTGCTTCCTCTGTGTCTGGTTGTTTACTTTGTCTCTCTGCCTTTCCTCTTTGCAGAATTGTTAGTCTGGTCACCTCACTTACACTTTCTGCCTGGCTACTGGGAAACCAGGATTTTATGAAACTAATAAGAGTGACTTTACAGTACACAAGAGCATTGTCTTTCAACAAGCATGGAGGCTTGAACAGGAAGATGAGGATTCATATCTTCCAATCTTCAAAAATCAAGCACTAACTAGAGAAATAACATTAAAAAATGGCATGTAATTTTGATCATCACTGACATATTATCTTAGGAAGGCCAAATGTCCTAAACATATTTGTTTTAGTTGCTTTTTTTTCTCAAGAAATAAGAAAACCAAAGCAACTTATATAAGAATTATTTGATTGGCACTTACAACTCCAGAGGATGAGAGTCCATGGCTATGATAATGAGGAGTATGACATTAGGCTGTCATGCATGACACTGGAACAATAGCTGAGAACTTAAAACTTGAGGCAACAACCATGAGAGAGGAAGAGAGCCAACTGGGAATAATGTTGACTTTGGAAGCACAAATCCCATCTTCAGTGGTACACTTCCTCCAACAATGCCTCACCTACCAATCCTTCCAAACGTTCCACCAATTAAGAGCTAAACATTCTCATTCAGAACACCACACCAAGTAAATATCACCACCAACTGGAGACGGTTTTCAAATGCGCAAGGCTATAGGAGAATTCTAATGTAAACCACAACACTGTAATTATCACTGTGTTCTTTTCTCCACAGAAATCCCCTCTAGGCTAATATCACAAATATTTAGTTGTGATCCTTAATTCCATCTTTTAAACCCTCTGTTTTTCCTTTTAATGGGACCCTTTTCAGACTGCTGGTCATATGGTACTTTTCTTTTTCACTATATGCCTCCTGTCCTGCTGACACTTGGACCAAAGTCTTCCAGCAAATGTGCCTAATGGTTTCTTCAATGTTTCCTTATACCTCCTGGTTGACTGAACTTGAATTGACTAACTGACCTTACAGCTATGGAATTATACACCCAGCTTCTAGTTTGGCCACGTTACTGCTATTCATTTATCAGATACTCATCTTAGGTTCAGGTCACCCTGACCCAGTAGGCTCCTAGGAAAAGCAGCCACCAGTAACTCTAAATTCTCAATTCTGATGAAATAAAGGTTTTCTGAGAAAGTTGACCCAAAACTTTCTCCATGATCTAAGTTTGAGCCAAAGGGGCTGTCACAAAATAATCCTGTGGCCTCCAAAAAGTATTTCAGGCTTCAGAAGTGTTTTGATCTGTGGACCATCCCCTTCATTACTAAAGCTACCTCTTCTTCAGAATAAATCCAAGAAGGGTAAGTGAAGACTTGTCTATATGGAGACACACACACTCCTGCTGTCTTCTCCCTCACTGCTGCCTCTTCATATTGTCCTTTGTTAAAACACAGCCTCCTTAAGTGAGAAAACAGAGCTCATGTCCCTGTTATGATCTCCCCAACTTCATTCCCTTCTCTAAAGATAATTTTGCTTTCCTTGAGAAAATTCTTTTGAAGCCGGAGTAAATATTACTAAATATCTGATGTTGATAGAAGAGTTTATTAGGATTAATAACATAGCACTTCATGTATTCACAGAATGAACTTTTAAAAGTAAAGCCAAGAAAATCAGGAAGATAGCAGAAGGAAGATGTCAGAGGGATTGGATACAAAACAGGACCTTATCTTTTTCTGACTTTGTAGCTGTGGGTTGCTAGCCAAGGAATGCTGGTGGCCACTCTTATCTGTCAAAGATCTACGGCCAACAAAGGGAAAAGAAACAGGGATGTTATCCATACAAGTGCTTGGACTGACTTCTCTATCCAATGAATTATTTTAGTAGTAGATACATTCTCAGGCTAATGTAGGGCCTGGAGTCCAGTCATTAACTTGACTGTAGCCTTGTGAGTTACTGATCAAAATACTCCATTAAATGATAGAACTAAAGTCTTAAGAAGGCATCTACTTCTCTTACATTTGCCTCAAACATTTTGTTAATATGCAAAATAAACATAAAATTAAGTTGAAAAATTAAATGTTAGTAATTGGTAAGCATATTCTTTATATACAATACAAATAATGAAATCATTGTAATATTCTAGGTATATTCTTTATACAGTAAGGATTATGATTTTATGGTTATGGTGTTAAAAAATACTTTTACAGATATGAAAAAAATCCGAACTGTTCTAAATGTTGACAGTACATTGTATTGAAGGTAAATTGTTATTTACACATTGCTACCTGCGGTTTTTCTTCAGTTGTGGCTAAACAACTTCATGACATCCCCCTGCGACTAATTTTCTGAGCAAGAAATTATGCAGAGGGAGTATTTAAAGCATTACATTTTGATGTGGGATTCTCATCTGTATGCTGTGAATATGTTTTATTACTATTGGTTAATAAAGAAGCTGTTTTGGTCAATGGTTTAGCAGAGGAAAACCAGGCAAAAAAATCTGAACACAGACATAGAGGGAGAGTAGGCAAACTTTGGAAGACACAATGTAGCCGCCAAAGGATACAGATGTCAGAACTTTATCTGGTAAGCTGCAGCCTCATGGTGATACAGAGTGTAATAGCAATAGGTTAATTTAAATTGTAAGAGCTAGCTAGGAGTATGCTTAAGCTATTGGTCAAGCAGTGTTATAATTAGTGCAGCCTCTTACGAATATTGAGGTCAGGGAAACAAACACACAATCTCTATTTACAACATTTTCAATTACAAATTGCCTCAAAGTATTTTCTTTGTTTCCAATCAGTATGGTAAACATAAATTAGCCTTATTTTTCTTCAATTTTTAAACCGTTTTTCTTCTCTCATTATTTTCTCTCTTCCTTTTCTCCTGCTACCTATCTCCTCCACTTAGAATCTTACTCTACAGTACAGGCTGAACTCTAATTAGTTTCCTTACAACTTGATGATCTTCCTGCCTTTCCTGTAAGAATGTTGCGTAACAGGTATGTACCACCAAACCCGAATCTTTGTGGATATTTTGCTTTGTCTTTGACATCTGCTAGAGCCACAACCTCTTCTCCTCCCTCCTTCTCTCTCTCTCTTCTCTTCTCTACCTCTCTGTTGCTCTCTCTTTCATCTATATCTACTATCTGTGTATTTTTAGAGCTTTTTATTATGATATTTTTTGGCCATGCCAATATTTTAATTTATTTATAGTGATAATTTGGTTTTTTAATTATTTATTAATTTATTAATTTATTTATTTTATTTTTTTTGATTTTTTGAGACAGAGTTTCTCCATAGCTTTTTGGTTCCTGTCCTGGAACTAGCTCTTGTAGACCAGGCTGGCCTCAAACTCACAGAGATCTGCCTGCCTCTGCCTCCCGAGTGCTGGGATTAAAGGCATATTGTGATAATTTGAATAGTTTATTGAGTCATTGTGACTAAAAGAAAACCCTTCAACTATTTGTACAAAATCAGTTTTGATAAACTTAAAATAGCAAAAATATAAGATATTTGTTTCTAGTTAAAAAAGTTTTGAATAAACAATTTGATAAATAATGAGTAAAACTAAGAGAAAATAAAGTGGATAATTTTTATAATTTAATTTCAGATAACTTCGAGTTATTTTGATAATATCCTATATACACCTGTGCCTAGAATTGAAAATACATAATACACACGTATAAAATTATCAGTGACCTAATTAATTATGTAATAATAATATTTATGGAACATATAAAGACTTTTAAAAGTATTTTCTGGATATAGTATGAAGTCTATTATTCTTGTGCTATGAATTAAGGCAACAATGATCAATTTATCATTCAATGTAATTTATATGCTGAGAACAAAGTAGTAAATGTAAAGAGGTCTAAGCTCCCTGAAAACCATACTTAAACCTGTATGTATATTTAAAAGTCTTAATACCACTTACTAAATCGAATGTAAGGCTATTGTATTAATATTGGTATTCTTTAGGAAAAGCGCTATCCTCACACAATGAGAAACATCTAAGCTCCTCCTGGAAGCAGAACTGATCAAGCACTCTGCTTTCAATTTTATCCTGGAACCTCCTCTCTGAATCCAATTGTAGAGTGCCTAGCATCCTGCATCATCCGGCTTGGCTTCCCCAGCAAAGCCCTCTCTGAATACACAAGGCCACAGCGGCATGACAAAACAATAGACAATATTTTTAGTTCTTCTTGTATCCTTGCCAGCACTGTAATCCTGGAGAAAAGAGACAATTTCATTATCTGAGGGAAAACATGCAAATATCAAGTTATGGAACATTTAGTTGGAACAATGGAGATAAGTAAATAATTTGTCATATTTTAAGGGAAATCCATTTTACTTGAATCTTTAAAGAATTATATTTCCTTACACCCAGGAAGCTGATAGAAACAAATTTGCCTTTCATTGTTTCTAACAGCGATCACAGAAGAAGCCTTTGAGAGTCAATGACAGAGTAATTAGCGATAGTGCTGGCCTATAAAGTTTGTCCAGCCACAGTTACTGTAAAGGCTAGCCTCATTCACACAACATGACAGAAGTGGAATAATGTATGTCTTTTCAATTGAAATCTGCATTTTTCATATCTGTTCCCAATAGCACAAAGCGTGCCCGCTGGCATGAGTTGGATGACTGGTGTATGTCTATGATTGATTTCTCCCAAGTACATCCAAAAAAGTGTGTATGTATCTTTTCAGATATGCTGCTTACAAAGACATATTACAAATGCTTGAAACACAGTTTCCTCTTCCTTCCACACCCAAACCAAAATAGTCTGGATTTTCCTTGCTTTGAATTAACATCCAAAGTGACATCATTCTGTAAAAAATTGGGAGTGAATTCAGACAAAACTTCAACTGTGTTCACATTCATACCTGAACCCACAACAAAAAGCTTAAGATAGCTTCCTTTAGCCTGGCAGCTTCCCTGTGATGGAACCAGAAGTTTGCTATAGGAAGTCAAAGCTTCTTCCTCACAGACACGACTATTCATCAGCATAAAACCCTTTCAAGGCTGGAGAGAATTAGAGGTTTTAATAATAATACAGATTATGTTTGATGGTATTTAATAGGGTGTCACTGTATTCTCAACATGGATAAAGAAAGCTGTATTAAAATATAGAATTCAGTGATAGAGGAGAATGTTTTTTTATGGTAGAGGTTTGTTTATCTTACAAAAATAATGTATGGCCAGTGAAGCTGATAACCATTTTACTCTAGATAAGATAAAAACAAACAACAAAGAAAACCACAGTGAATGAGACATTTTTTTGTTATGTGGCTCTTCTGAATGGGTGGTTACGAATCTGCCTGCTTGAAATAATGGGTATCTTGAATGGAGACTCTGGTTACATATGTTTATCATGTTTATCATGAGCTTCATGGCACATCTTCCTTGAGTTGGATACTGCTATGGTTTTGGTCTCTCTTTATGTTCCCAAATTTGTCTTTTAGGTAGCTCTAAAAGATAACCCATTGGGGGAAAAATAGTAGCTGAGCTTTTTCATCCCAAGGATTCCCCAAAACAACAAGATATTTATAGTGGTTTGGTTACTGTCCAGAACATGTCAGGAAAACTCTATTATTTAAAATACCACATACTTGAGGCATCTCAAATTGAGAAGTCAATATGGCACTGTCATAAAAAGTTTCATTCCTATTGGCTTGCTTTCATAGAGTTTGTAGGTTCTGTGCATACCACTGAAAGACAAGGGTAATTATCAATCTCATCCAGGTGTAAATGTTGTCAGCTATAATAACAATTGGTCTGTCAAGATATGTCCACTGGTACAATAGTGGAACAAACATCATGAAAATGTACAACCACTTTCTTATTCGATTTAAGTGTCAGTCCATATTACGGAACTGTTATCAGGAATATATTGGTAAAGATATATTCTATTGGTAATAGAGATTAGGAGAGAATATACTTCTATTATTCTGCTAAATTAACATAATATTATACTGATGCTTAATGAATGATCAGTATATTCGCAGCTCAGTATACTCACAATACACAGCTGAGCATTTTGTGACTTTCACCAGATTATCTTCTGTTTACATTAGATAATAATCAGCACAGAGACTCACACTGACCAAAGTGAAGACTATCCATAGGATAGTCCTTAGGAGATTGAAGACTCTCCAGCCCTAAGTGGAAATACACACCACACTCACTCCTCCAAAGACTCAGTGATCATTTCAGAAGACGCAGAAAGAATGTAAGATCTGAAGGCAGTGGGCAACTATGAGAAAATGTGTCTTTAGACAGATCAAGACAGCACATATAAACTTACAACAGTTGTGACACCAAGTACAAGACCTATGGAAGCCTAAATCAGATAAAACACTATAGTGGCATTTTCATTGCAATCTACTCTGCTTCTCTGATCTTCAGTTTTAACCCCTATATGTGTCTCTGGGTTTTTATTAGTTGCACTACAGAACCCCAATATGAAGAAACAGGAAGTTGGACATAAAGTCCCACCTCATGTTTAGGACCTATTGACAACTCTTAGCTGCTGGGAAAAGAAACATCATTGTTTTCTAAAAGTATAACTATACCATACTCCAGTGGAAGTCAAACATTCAAGAGTATTTGGGCAGTTCACATTGGATTTGATCCAGGAGAGGGCACAGAACTGGCTGGAAAGAAGAGGGACAGATCTGAAATAAGTTGAGGGTAGAAAGTATATATGATCAAAAGACATAGTATGACATTGTCAAAAATACTAACACAAAAACAAGAATGAGCAAACAAAAACCTGTGTGACAGGGTGATTGCCATCTGAGTGTCATCTGCTACCTTACCATGCATCCATTGCTCTTTCTTCTTTGAGACGCTTTGGAACTTAAAAGTTAATCTTTAGTATAATTGATACTTAGAGAAGAGAAAATAATTGTAAAGTTTGAAAATAATTTCTTTAATAATAAGTACATTGACTTTCTCCTAACAAAAAAAAATTCTTGACATCTTTAGCCATGTGGATAGAAAGAGAGTACAGTGTTACATATATATCTTGCTATACACTTTTCTGCACCTCTCTGATGATGAACATAAAGCTCATCTTTCTCTTGTTATTTTCTATCATCTATCTATCTATCTATCTATCTATCTATCTATCTATCTATCTATCTATCTATCTATCTATCTATCTATCTATCTATCTATCTATCTATCTATCTATCATCTATCTATCATCTATCTATCATCTATCTACCTATCTATAGATATATCACTATTATATATAAATATGCATACTATACACACACACACACACACACATATATATATATATATGTTTATATACATGTATAAGTTTTTTGGGAAATTATATCCAAAATAAAATATCATTTATAAAATAGTTCGAAAACAAATGTAGTTATACAATAAGATGCTACTTTATCTCACAAAGTATAAACTCCACAACCATCTTTCATAGCCATGTTTTTTAAATTTATATATTTGACATTACCTAAACCATAAAAATAAACGGGCTATATTTTTATCAATCACATACACTAATACTGAGAATTATTTATATATTAAAATAATCTGTTACTTTTCATGAAATTTTAGAACTAAAATTTCATAGCATTTCAATTTTGTTATTAAACCCTGACTTCCAAATAGTCATTGAATATCTCTATGTGGATATCATATGAATAATTGAAGGGAGATATTTTTTCTCTTCTACCTTTTGCTTTAATTACTAGGTTTTTTGGGCTACCCTTGTCCACTGAGAATGTTACCATTACTCAGTACATCAGGATATCTTGGGATCTTCATTTCTTCTATCATTTCTTACCACATGCTACAGTTACCATTTGACTAAATGTTGAGTCTATATGTACACACCAGTCAAGTCAGTGGAGTATTACCCAGAATGCAAGTATATTCACACAAATGTATTTATATTACTTGCTTAACCAAGAGATTCCATGCATTTGGCATTTATGCTATATCTGTATAGAAATGTTAGTATGTGTTTCATACTATTCAATTCAGAGAATTATCAAGGAAGTAGCAGTGTGCTCTGAAATGAATATTGTCCAGAAAAAACTTGGTGGCAAGGTGTCTTAATTATTTAATAAGTGGGAAGTAAAAAACAATACTTGATGAAAAATAGACTTAACTTAAAATAATAAGTTTTTTTGTTTGTTTTTAAATCTGGGCCTTGTAGTATAGTGTTTTTTCATTTATCCTCAAGTATGCTTGGGGGATTGTCTTAGTTTTATCTCATTTCATCAGAAACACAAGTGTTGTATGCGGATCTAAGCTTACTCTTTAACCTCAAGTGGTGCTAATCATCAATTTAATTTTATTTGTCTTTTCTTCTCAGACACTTTATCCATCCCAACATACATCACTCTCTAAAGCTGGTGAGATTTTATATTTTTTGTTCTCTTAACTGTACCTTCTCTATAAAATATCAGTTATAGTGCTTTTGATAAATATCTTTGATTGAGCCTCTTCTAATGTGTCTCTGCACCTACACAGCAGATGCAAAAAAAAAATAAACTCAGAAAATTTCTTTGATTTTTCATTATCACTATGAAATCTCTAGCGTGTAGTACAAATTGTAGACCAAATTTATTGAGAATGCTAACTCAAGTCATTCTTTGTTATGTATTTGCTCTATAAAAGTAGGAAATGATGTAGAAATGGACTATGTCTTTCCACTTTAATATTTTAAAGTCATTGGCTCATGGATATTATTTAATTAAAATTAGATAAATTTCATTCATTACTACTATAAGACTTTTTTGACAAGCTGTTTCTTAATGAACATATTAAGAAGAGGTGACTTGAGACCATATTCCCCAGTTGAATTCTAGACTGACTCAGACTTCCATAGGTTTTCTTTCATATTTTAATTCCATAAGTTCAGGGATTATTATACAGTAAGAAATGTTTTATTTTTATAAATTCTTCAAGAAAAAACTGCAGCTATTTTCAAACAGTATTTTTTCCCAATCATTACCATTTGCTTTTTAAGATTTCTCAGACTTGTCATGGTGGGGTCTGTGTAGCTATTGACCCTAACGTAAAACATTCCATCTTATATAGTAGAGGGAGGCCTATAGATTCCAAAATTAAAGAAATATACAATGCTTAGTAAACTTCTGAAATCTACAACATTTAAAGGATCGCTCTCCAAAGTTAAGTTAATATAAGTAATAACAACCGACGTGGAAAAAAGGCAATCCTTTTAGTTGACCTCCTTAAACAGAAAGTCATGCAACTTTCATGAGTGCTCACCCCATGACAGGGTGCGATATTTGGTGATAAAGTTGTCTTTGAGTAACCTACTTTCCTGTAAGTATCCTCTCAAATCATCTCTTGTAAGCATTCCTAGTGATTTCATTGGAATTGTGTAGAACTATGCTCATTTTATCATCTGTTATTTGTTCTTTAACTGGGGTTAAAAATGTTCGGCGGAAATGAGGAGAGAACACGAGGCATGAACGAACCCACGTGTAGGAGTTTATTAAGAAGGCTATGTGCTCACGAGCTCGGGGAAACGAGTAGACAGAAAAGAAATAGGTAGGAATGGCACGTTTAGCTTTTAAAGGTTTCCTAGCACATGTGCACCGAGGGGAAAGACATGCCCACGTCAGACGCTGATGATGGGCAATGCTACCTCCTGTGCCTGCATATGGGGCCATCTAAGTCAGACTCTGATGACGCAGTTGGCACTCATGCGCACACAGGGGGTACATGCGCTGGCTTTAGAACCCGGAAGTGCAGCCTTATGGGTGGCTAAAAGAATTAGAGGGGTGAGCAGATGTTAGATCATATCTTCCCAAGAAAAGACATATAACAATGGGCAAAGTTGTGTGTTAATTTTGGGGATATGAGGAAAGATTTTTTTATAGCCTGAGCCAGGAAGAAATGAGTGATCATTATTAGTGTTGAGCAAAAGAGAGAAATGCTTCCTATCTGGGGAAATTGATAACTCTAGTTCAGATGGGGAGCCATTTTGTTGTAATAGTTTTCTGCCTACAAGAGTATTTATTAACACTTATTTCTTCCTTCCTTCCTTTCTTCCCTTATCCTTCTTTACTCCCTCCCTCCTCCTTTCCTTCTTTCCTCCCTTCTTTCTTTCCTCTTTTCTTTCCTTCCTTCCTTCCTTCCTTCCTTCCTTCCTTCCTTCCTTCC
>NC_022009.1:30923154-30925759 GCF_000317375.1 Microtus ochrogaster | reverse complement strand
CAAATTGTAGACCAAATTTATTGAGAATGCTAAGTCAAGTCATTCTTTGTTATGTATTTGCTCTATAAAAGTAGGAAATGATGTAGAAATGGACTTGTGCCAGCACATACAGCTTCATCTTGCTAATTATGAACAGTCTAGACAGTATTACTTGTGGCTTTTTTGAGGATTCAGGAGGTAAATCCATGACATGAGGATATTTAAAACAACAAGAAACATTGCAGCTAGTATTATATGAGATAAGTCTCTGATGATGTGTGGGGTGCTTCTCCAACATATTGATTTGCCTAAGGCAATATCTCTGTACTATGCTGCAGGTTCTCAGCTTTTTTTTTTAACTGTACCAACCCATGACTTTGGTGGTGCAGCAGTTTTTGAGTCATTTCTGCTCCAGTAATTAAACTATCACCCATATTCCTGTAAGCAACCCCAATAAAACTCTTTGGTTTAATAAATTGGATTTGGTAGTATCTGTAGTTTAGTTTGCCATGGATACCTTCTCTCAGGTAAGGAGAAAGGTATTTAGTCTCTCCAGAACATTTTTATCACACAGTCATGTGTTTGTATGTATATTTCTGTGTGTCTGAATGTTTCTGTGTAAGAATTGTTATGTCTGTTTCACTATGTCTATAAGTCAGAGGGTTTCATCTTCCATCTTGTTTGAGATGGTTTATTTTATTTGATGCTATAAATAGCAAGCTAATTAGGGCACAAGCTAGGTCTGGAATAATCCTTTTGTACACTGTGAGGACTGGTTTCAGACTTGTTTAATAAGCAGCTAATTGGCCAGTAACCAGGCAGGAAGTATTGGCAGCATGACCAAACTAAGGATGCTTAGATGAAGAATGGGAGAGTCATAGGAGACAGGAGACAAAAAGGGAGAAAAGCATGTTGGAGTACAGATAAAGTCAAGAGTCAAGTGTCAATACATAGATTAATAGTAATGGGTGAATTTAAGTTGTAAGAGCTAGATAGTAATAAGCCTGAGCCATCAGTCGGACATTTATAATTAAAATTAAGCTTCTATGCTGGTTATTTGGAAATTTGTAGGCATATAAGAAACTTCTGGCAATGCAAGCTTCTGGGAATTCTCCTATATCTGATTACAAACACAGAGTGCCATTTCTGGCTTTATACAGATACTACCTAGGACTGTGAGCTCTGGTTCACTTAGTTGAATGACAAGTGTTTTATTGACTCAGACATTTTAGTCAACTTTGTTCTTCTAGTAATAAAGAGAAAATGTAATTGTCTAAAAAGAGCACACTTAAAAATGTTTGACAATTATAATATTAGTGGTGCTTAGTCATGCCATATTTCTTCAAAAAAGATAACAGTGATACAAATCAAAATGTTCCTTTGGCTTGGATTTTCCCTTGCAGGTGTTGGGAGTAGACCAGTATCTCTCATAAACATTTTTTAAAAAAAGATTAATGTAATGATGTTAGCAAGAAAGAATGTCACAAATAAGTTTTGCCAAGATAAGCCGAGCTGAGAGATGCAATATGACACTCATCATTTGCATACTAGAAGTTACAGAATTATAATTCCTCAATCTTAGGTGATTATTTTTAATTGAGCATCAATAAAATATTAAATAACTTAACATTGATAATAATTTTGAGATGTTATTCTTGTTATTTGGAACTTTTGTATGTCCTATGTCCAGTGACTGCCACTCACTTTCAGTACCACTGTGTGATTTTGTAATTTTTTTTTTTTTACTGCTGATGGATTGTATTACCTTTGTCTACAGTGGTCACAATCTGTGTTCGCTTATTTTCATATCTAACAGCCTAATTCTCTGTCTGAGTGTTAAAAATCAAATGATATACTCATCTTCTCCTACCCAGGATAAGAATTCTTCATTACTTTTAGTTATAAAGGCATTATAGCTACATATGATATTATTTTATATATTGTATTTATATGTTTATAATTATTAGGTTTATTCATTTTATATAACAAATAGTCACATATATGGCATTTAGGATTTTTTTTAATATGAATTTAACTTAATTAGCAAAATGTTGAAATATTACAGTAATTTATATTTGTTAGTGGTGATTTATTTTTTCTTGTTTGTTTGTTTTGTTTTGTTCTGATGGATGTGGAACCCAGGACTTTATTGTACTAAGCAATCATTCTACCACTGAACAATATATACTTAGCTATTAAATAAAACATGTTGTTTTGGTTGCTAGGTATGGTAGACTTGAGAAGCCTAAAGAGAGCTCAAGTCTAGCAATAATTTTTATCAGATTTCTAATATCCATAAATGAAGGAAGATAAAGATTTATCATTTAAATCTCAAGTGTTTCTATATGTTGCGGCAGTCCTGAAAAATACCAAATCTTTGTCTCCTTAATTTATCCCTCTGTACATCTAAAAAAGCCAGTTCATGCACTAGGGATGAATGCTGATTCCACTGCCAGTGATCTCACAAACGTCCCAAGCCACACAACTGTCCCTCATATTCAGAGGGACTAGTTAGGTCCTATGCAGGTTGTATGTTTCAAATTAAAAAAAATGATTTATTGTTATTCTGTTGTATAATATTATTAAAGTTTACATTTAAATTTTTCTAATTTTTTAAAGGTTTTCT
>NC_022009.1:30918231-30922163 GCF_000317375.1 Microtus ochrogaster | reverse complement strand
GGATGGAGGGGGGAGGACTTTGGACTTTCCACAGGGCAGGGAACATGGACTGCTGCTCTTCAGACTGGAGAGGGAGGGGGAGAGGAGTGGGGGGAGTGGGAGGAGTTCGAGGAGGGGGAGGGAAATTGGAGGCTGTGGGGAGGCAGAAATTTTTTTCTTCAATAAAAAAAATAATAAAAGAAAGATTTAGATCATTGAATTTGCACCTTTTCATGATTTTGTGCAATGTTTGTTAGTTATCATGAGTAAATAGGAATAAGTCAGGGAGAGTATATATATGCTTTGATTTTGCAATAGCAAGAGAAGCATGTGTTCTAAAACCCTCTTTATAAATTTATTATTAAACTATTAAAGGAATTGAGGAATTTACTTATATTAATGTTTTAAAGATCTCTAGAGTGTTTTAAATAGTTCGATTCATGGCAGTAATTCAAGTATCTGAAGCAAAATTCCCAGTCATATATCAACAATTTTTATTTCTCATTTTAACATTGTTTGTACTTCGGTTGTGATAATTTGGGTTTTTATAACAGTATTAGGAAGATAAATTAAGGATTGAACCTAACTTGATGGTATATATGATTAAAAACATTATTATGAACATCCTTATTGTAAGCTGGGCCCAACTTGGGATATTTAGTACAAATTTTCCCTATGACAAGAGAGAAAAAAATTGTGGGGTTAAAATGAAATAATTGGGCTGTAACTGTTATTTTGGAGCCCCACCTAGTTAAGATTGCAACACCCAACAATTTTACTGAAACACAGTTGGCTCCTCATTGCAGGACAGTGCTTTCTTGAATCTGTTTTTGCTATGACTTTCTGAGTTTGCAATCAGCAAACTGCGAGAAGTAAGGATCTTTACTTCTCTGAAGTGTCATCATTTTCTGCTTTACAAAACTTGGTCTTCAGAGATAGCTAACAGTTATTAATTCAAAGACGTGCTTCATAAATACAGAAGAGGAAATATAGAAACTTCTTTAAAGCATTTATCTAATATTGCATAGCTGTATTTCGGCTTCTCCACTATAAGTCACAAAAATGATTTGAAGTATTGTGGAGAATAGTCTTTAAAATTTTTACCATACATTTTATGTGAGTTTGATAACTATTAAAGGATAGAATATAGATAGCTATGATACCATCTCAGTCAAATCATGTATTTTCACTGGAATATTTCACATCAAAATTTATGTTTGCTTCATGTCATGCCAACATGTTTACATCATGCATGCCATTATTATCATATTCATTTATATAATGTGAGGATGAGGAAAAAATTTAATGTGTAAGGATTCTCTAGTTCAGTCAGATGCATTCTAGTACAGCAAATACTACCAAATTGATTTCACCTTATCAATTAATTCTGAGTGACAAATAGAGAGAGGGTCAGGGGAGACAGTCTGCAATGGGAATGGGTTATACAGCAATAGAATAGTCTAGACTAACTTCAAAGGCCACATCTGCCTTTGCCAAGGAAAGAGTTTTAGATGCAGTAATCTTTGTAATAAACTCAGAAGGAATTCTGGGAATTTTGGTAATACAGTCTTTAAATGGTATAATTTCCTACTTTATTGTCTTGTTAACATAAACTCATTGTACTCAGTAAGGGTCTCATAAAGATATCTTCATTAAAATATTTCATGTGTTATGGACATAGTCAATCACATACTTTTTTCTCTTTCCCACTAATACTTCTACCTTCCCCAGATAACCTCCCTTGTTCCTTCACATCTTATGTAAAACAAATATAAGAGAAATATTATATTTATTTGTCTATATGAATATTACTTTTTGCCTAATGTGATAACTTCCACTTCCATATATTGTCCTGAAATCTTAGAATTATATTCTACTTCAGATTATTTTAGGCCAAATCTGGGTCCAATTTTCAGATGTTCTATGATTCATTCAGTGCAACTCCAACAGAATTTAATTTTAATAAGAACAGAGATCTCCTGAGTTTTTGTTCTACATGATAGTAATATAAAATCCTCTGTACTTTTAGAGTGGAAAGCAAAATAAATAAAAATTATTATTTTAAAGAGTATTAAGAAAGAATGTTAGTGAAACACAGTCTGATATTTCTAGCCACATAAATGACAATGATAGTTAAAATTATATAACATAGGTCTAAAAATCTCACACATCAATAAAAAAGCAAAAATGGATACAGTGACTTAAAACTCAATATATGAACAGGACGATGTTGGAACACACCTTTGACCCCACTGCTGGGGCCACTGAGGCAGATGGAGCTCTTTGAGTTTAAGGCTAGTCTGGTCCGCATAACAAATCTCAGGACAGCCAGGGTTACACAGAAACCCTCTCTTGAAAAAAATAAAAACAAAATAAACAAACAAAAGCCCTCAATATATGATGAAAAGAATAAGAATGGACTCTCTGAATATGGCGGACAATGAGGGTTGCTGAGAAGCCAAGGACAATGGCACTGGGTTTTGATCCTACTTCTTGTTCTGGCTTTGTGGGGGCCTAGCCAGTTTGGATGTTCACCTTCCTAGACCAGGATGGAGGGGGGAGGACTTTGGACTTTCCACAGGGCAGGGAACCCTGACTGCTCTTCAGTCTTGAGAGGGAGGGGGAGAGGAGTGGGGGGCGGGCGGGAGGAGTGGGAGGCTGGGAGGAGGCAGAATTTTTTTTTTTCAAAAAAAAATTAAAAAAAAAATGAAAAATGTGGTACATTTACACAATGGAGTACTACACTGCAGAAAATAAGAACGGCATCTTGAATTTTGTAAGAAAATGGATGGAGCTAGAAAACATTATTTTGGGTGAGGTAACCCAGACACAAAGAGACAATTATCACATGCACTCACTCATAAGCGACTTTTGAACATAAAGCAAAGAAAATCAGCCTACAAATCATAACCCCAAAGAACTTAGAAAACAATGAGGACACTAAGAGAGACTTACAGAGATCTAATCTACATGGAAAGTAGAAAAAGACACGATCTTCTGAATAAATTGGGAGCATGAGGACTTTGGGGGAGGATTGAAGCAGGGAGGGGAGAGGCAAAGAGGGTAACAGAGAAAAATGTAGTGCCCAATAAAAAATAAAAAAAGAAAAAAACTTTCGAATAAAAGAAACAAAAAAATTGTTAAGTGATATGAGACAACAAAATTTTGATAAGAAATGATAGAGGATAACATTTAATTCCTTCATTGAGTTGTATTTTAAGTACATCTCAAGGTGTTTGAAGAGATTTTAATTAAAATACAATAGACTGTATTAACTTTCAAAAAATTTACCATTTTTTCTTTATAATGCAATGATAGAAATATTTCCCATGATAATGTGAAATCTAATGTATATACTTTTAAAAAATATGTACAAAAAGTTTCTAAAAACTTTATATATATTTTTAAAGGATGTTGTTTAAAGCCAATCAGATTGATCAGTAGGTATGATCACTTGCCACCAGGACTGAGAATTTGAATTTAATCCCTGAGAACTACATGTTGAATGGAGATCCAACTTCCACCACTTGTCATCTGACCTCTTCAATTGAACATGGGATGTACTCACTCATATTTGGTTTCTAGCCATAAATAAAGGACATTGAGCTTATAATTCGCAATCCTGGAGAAGCTAAATAAGAAGGTGAATCCAAAGACAAACACATAGGCATCCTCCTGAATATTAACCTTCATCAGGCGATGAAAGGAGACAGAGACACACATTAAAGCACCGGATAGAAATCTCAAGGTCCAAATCAGGAGCAGAAGGAGAAAGAGCACGAGCAAGGAACTCAGGACCGCGAGGAGTGCACCCACACTCTGAGACAATGGGGATGTTCTATCGGGAATTCACCAAGGCCAGCTGGCCTGGGTCTGGAAAAGCCTGGGATAAAACCGGACTCTCTGAACATAGCGGACAATGAGGACTACTGAGAACTCAAGAACAATGGCAA
>NC_022009.1:30915925-30917831 GCF_000317375.1 Microtus ochrogaster | reverse complement strand
CCAGTACACATACACAAAACCAAAGTAAGTAAATGCAATAAAATATTTTTAAATGGTATTATTCAATCCTAAGAAACGTGTATAATATGTGAAAAGGAAAGTAATATATCCCAAAATATAAGCAATTAAACAGCCTTTAAAATATCAAATCAATATATGACTAAAAAGGAAGAAAACACTCTTGAAAGTTGTTAGATTGATATACTTAATGAATTTTGCTTATTAAACCTGAGTGTGTAAAACAGTGGTAATAATTTTGGCCATGTCATTTACAAAACTTGTCTATGCCTGCATTCTAATATGTACACACACACACACACACACACACACACACACAATATCTATTATGAGTGCAATCATAGGAATATTATTTCATACCCTACAAAAGGTGCAATAACTTCTCCAGTTCCCCAAGAAAGGGCACATAGAATCCCTTGTACAAAATAAAAACTTGGCTGCTGAGATAAACATAAGAGAGCTCTTGATATGACTGCCACATAGCATGACTCCAGGTATGGACCTAATGACAGAAGTGAGGGAAGAGAGAAAAGACAGACACAGACACAGACACAATGATATGCAGAAAAGTTGGAAATGGGTTGACTGAGCTTTCTGATGGAGAAGGCTAGGACCCCAGAAACTCAGCATGAATATCTTACGCAGTTGAGTAGAGAGGCAGCGTTATTGTATACAGTTAAAAAAGGAGGTAGAATTTGTAAGTTTTAGCTGGATATGGATTTAACTCACCCTGGTAGAGAGCAGTCTCCATAGTGAAAGAGTATTGAATAAATATCCAGGAAGATAAAGCCATAGTGGAAATTTTCTGCAGACACTATCAGCCTTTGCACATGGACCAAAGAAAGACTTCAGCATCTCTCTTAGCCTCATAGGCGGACAGGCTTTGCCATTTTCCATGGGTCCAAAGATTTGAAGGACTTAAGGAGTCTGTACTCATGTAAAGAGTTCACACTCCTATATTCCCCACATATTGCAATTTCACTTCTCTATCATATAGAAAACTTATTGCAATGTAAATGTATACCAAAGACTAGATATTGGTTGATAAGATGGTTTTGTGTTTTAGTGATTGTATTACAGATAATTTATAGCAATTCTTTAAAAAAGAAAAATAACTGTTTCTCTTTGTTTAGAAGGATTCCTCTTCATAATTTCATTTTCAATCACCTTTTTAAATTTGGCCTACTTTGGCTAGAAATGAAATCATTTCAGTCAGTAATTTTGTTCTGTCTCATTGCGGAGGATTTTCAGTTGCTTCTTTCTCTGCTTTGCTCTGTGTGTGTGCACATGTGTGTCACTCTTTTCCATTTGACAGCTAATCTTCAGAGAAATATGCATTGTTCCTGCAGCTGGGAAAGCCTCAAGGAAGCAATGTGAGCCTTGCTCTTTCAACCTGCCTGCTTCCTGCTGCTCCAGCCTTGCTGTAAATGAGGTAAAGTGGCATTATCTTCTTCCTATCTTGACAGTTACGAGGTTGAAAGAGCACTGTTTTGGGGGCCAGGCAATAGATCATTCTTTGTTCTTTCTAGCCTCCATTGCCAAATGACAAGCACAAGAGGCCTGGGGAGGTTCCGTACTAAGAATGCTTCAGGAAATCGCCTTTGCAGAAAATCCAAACATCAGGAGTTTAAGCACAATTTTGGTGATGTAGTTTTATTGTGCTCCGTTTCTCCCCTCAATCCCAAATGTTATCTTACAGCTTTAATGATAACGAGAAAGATTAAACTAAAATATTGGAATGCTTTGAAGGCCGTATTTTGACAGTAATACATTTTTAACCACCACCATCAGCATATATACCCCTGAGGAACTGAAACTGCCATTGGAATTTGAAAGAAGACTCCTGGGCCTCATTTGGCAATGGCATCTATATAATTTCACTCTCTTT
>NC_022009.1:30887757-30915798 GCF_000317375.1 Microtus ochrogaster | reverse complement strand
TTTTGAGGGAGGCTTAGTGATACATCGAAGATGAAAGAGAACTATTGATTACCAGCTGTTCACTTTCTCCTGAGAATGAGATAAATAGATTAACAAATCAGTACGGTATGGCTAGAATTCATCCTTCACCACATAGTGGGACTAATGACGAGGGTATGACACAAAAGTCTCAGGAACTTCAAATGATCGACAGTGTGTGCGAAAGGCTCCATAGAATTAAATCACTTAGTTGAATTGTCTTGAGGGGTCTTGAGACATTCAAAAGGCACGCTAATGAAGACACGGGAGAAATATAAAGGATGTAGAATGCTTAGCATGGTAGTGTTTGCAAAAGATTTGCAGTTGAGTAGGAATTGGACAGAGAAAGACTTGCCAGTGCTTTTCTGAGCCTATTTTTAACCAGATTCCCTGCATTCAGACACCACAAGTTGTTTGAACGAATGACTGTTGATAGCCATTTCCTCATCTCAAATATAATTGGAAACAAAGTGATGATATCTCCCTATATTTTTTTTTCTTTAAGCCATCAAGGAATGTGATACTATGGAAGTTATACAACTGGATTTAACCAGATTTCAATGGTATTGTCTGAGGAGGAAATGTCACAATACACAGTTGTCACTCACCTGAGCAAGGAAGGAACTTCTCTCCTCCCTTTTCCTCTGGCAAGCCTCCATCTACCTCTGAGCAAGCGAATATGACTCTATGTGAGTGCTGCACCTCTTATTTTCATGAGGACATGAGGAACTAAAAGATACTTTTGTAATGTTGGATGTCATCTATAAATTACTTTTTCTAGAAAAGAAAGTAGGCCTTATTACAAGCTGCAACAATTGAAAACATATTTCCACTTTAAAATGTATATAACCCAAAACACAAAATAGTAAATTATAAATCAAGAGAAAAACCATCAATCAACAGATTTTCATAAATATGCAATATTTACAAATGGCAAAGCTTGCAACTTTACTTCTTAAAGTCAGGCTATCATCTCCAACAGAGGCAAAGTTCATAACAAGGTTAAGTTAGAGATATATTTGTGTTAGGACATTCACTGATATCTAAAAGTGTGCATGTTCATGTGTACCTATACACATATATGTATATATGTATGTCTTTCTGTGCGTGTCTATGTGCGTATGTGTGTTTGCATTTGTGAACACATAGGAAATCATCTAAACCACAGACCAGAAAGAATTATTAAATATTAACTCTTAAAGGAGTGTTTTTAATGAAAACAGTTTGTACTAATTAATATATACATCTTAAGCATGTTTCTAATACCATGTTAAACTATTGCTATTCGTACAAATTTACATAAGATACATTGAAAACAACAATAATGCATGCATTGTTGTAACTATTATCACTTACTTGTAATTTTGCTAATTTTGGTATAAAATAAATTTTCATAGAGTTACCTATATTTTGTGAATTATTATTCAGATGATTAAGTTGCATTTACGAACTCAGGCCTGAAATATCCTGTTTTATTGGTGGGAATTACAATGTTTTTATTTCACAGCTGTGTGAACCTGAACGCAAGGCATTATGTCTGTTGTGAAGTAACACTATTTTTTTTCCATTTTGACTAACTTCTATTGTGCGAATTCTGCTGACCGTACTGTTGTCAAGCTTTAAAAAACATTCTAATCAGTGTATATTTTATCTCTTCAATGCTTGGTCTAAGAAAGCGATAAAACCAAGAATGAATGAATCAGGGGTTTTGCCAAGGTTGAAGTTAAGAGAATTGGATAGATACTGAAATCTCAACTTTACTTAAATTTAGAATCCGGAAATAGATATTTGGCCAAGTTAATACTCATATTTGGAAGCTTAGATAAATGTGCAATTATTTGTTGTATTTATCAAAGGAAATTTTACTTTCTGTTCAACGTGGAAACAAATGATTTTAAATATCATCACTCTTAGTTTAAAAATATTATTTTAGACTATTAGAAAGTGTGCCTTTCCTTTTTCTTATTGCTAATGTGTATAAAAGAACATGGAAAATAGGCCAAAAATATCTGAAAAGAAAAAAATAAATTCCTAGAAACATTGGGTATTTTAAAATTGGGAAGAATGTGGAGATTTAATCTAGTTTAATTTTGTAAGTGAGTCTGTATTTATTTTAAGAACGTTAAATGCATTAACTGTGAACCAGATGGAGACAAGGGATCAAAATATATATCCAGAGTTTAACATATGTTAGAGGAAACATAGATAATGCCACTTTTGACTCCATATGAGATTCCTACAAGATCCAACTGATAGGTCAGGGTGACTCAATTAACAGCTTTTTTTGAGATAAAAACAATTGAGTAAAACTGTCTGTTTTGATCTTTTGAGCTGCTCTAATATCACTGATTCTGTCTATTTTTGTGGAAGAAAGACCTAAGGTTCCATTTGTAGGTAAGATTGCCTTGAGTAAAATGGAAAAAAATCTAACCCACACACTCACTCAGTCATACACGTACCCACGCACATGCACACACACCTAAGAGCAAAGAAACTAAGGAAACTTCTCACACTTAAAATTTTGTTTTAGGAATTCAGACATCATCATTTTAGCCTCAAATGTCTTCTCACATTGCAATGGGTCCCTCCTGAGTGCAATGTGTGTTGTAAATATCTTCCTACTGTAGGCTTTGGTCCAGAGAGACTGAAAATGGAAATTAGAGCTCTAAGTTATCATGTGCCATGTTCATAGTTTATAGCAGTGACCCATTATTCCAAAGATGACATTTTGTGTGTGTGCCACAAGAAGGAGGAAGAAAAAGCTCCATTCACATTAAGGGACACTATCTCTTTATGTATATGTTTCTTACATTTTCCCGTCTTTCAATAGGACTTAACATAACTGAAATAGAGCTGCTTAAAATGACTCAGAATTCTTGAAAGATGGAAACATTTGAGTGAAAAGGTTAAAAGAAAGTGGACATGATAGGATTTACACGTCTTTGGCATCGCTTTGAGAAATGTTTAAGTTCCTGTTAGATTAGGTGTCCAGGTGGGAAAAGATCCTCCTTTTATCCTCACAATGAAACCTCTGTTCACCTTCTAAAAGGGTCATTTCTGAGTCTCATATTTTATGCTTTGTCAAAATGCCAAGGCAAGACAAAAAAGACAAAGAAAATTTTACTCGTCATTTCCCCTCCCTTAGTTCCCTTATCTCTCTCTCCCTCTCTTTCCTTTTTTCATTCTTTATTCATGATGTATATAAATGAAAGCAGTCTGCCACTGTATTTAACTAAGTTTCACCCAAGAAATCTTTAAATATGTTACTTGCTGAGTTAAATAACTTACGCTTGTCATGCTTTAAAAGCAGGTATTTAATTTTAAAATATAATAAAGCAAAATGCCTTTCATAAGCCATAATCTTTAGCTAAAAACATAATGACTACAAATTCTAAAGTGTTTTTCACTTTAGAAATTATATGAATAACTGGTGGATTTAGATACCCCATGCCTTGGGATAAAACCGGACTTGCTGAACATAGCGGATAACGAGGACTACTGAGAACTCAAACAATGGCAATGGGTTTTTGATCCTACTGCACATACTGGCTTTGGGGGAGCCTAGGCAGTTTGGATGCTCAACTTACTAAACCTGGATGGAGGTGGGCGGTCCTTGGACTTCCCACAGGTCAGGGAACCCTGATTACTCTTCAAGCTGATGAGGGAGAGGGACTTGATGGGGGAGGGGGAGGGAAATGGGAGGCGGTGGCGGGGAGGAGGCAGAAATCCTTAATAAATAAATAAATTAAAAAAAAAATAGATACCCCATGCTTCCCTTGGGAGGAGAACTTCTCTCTGCTGGCATAAGTTCACTTGGTCTGTTTTCTGATCCTTTAACTTAATGTTCTGTATCTAGGCTCCTTTGTAGGGCACAGTTAAACATTTTTAAGATAGGTACTCATCATCTCTTTCTGATGTCATTCTCTATTGTATACAACAATACTGCTTGTACTTCATTTCTCACAAATTTCCCTTTGGAAATATTTTTCATCCCTAAGATATACACTCTTGCAATCATCTTAATCTGAACTCATAAATCAAATCTGTCATGTCTTTCATGTTTTTATTGCTCATTTCCAAATACCATTTAAGTATGTCAATGGACTGCTTGTATTTGTGGGACCCAAGTATTGCGCTAAAGCTTCAATCTATTTGATTTAATAAACAGTGCAGTTTTCAAGAGTCTATTAAAAATAAAGGGAAATAGATTTGGTTGTTCCTGACTTTTAGAAGGAAGTGTGAAGCCGGGCAGTGGTGGCGCACGCCTTTAATCCCAGCACTCGGGATCTCTGTGAGTTCGAGACCAGCCTGGTCTACAGAGCTAGTTCCAGGACAGGCTCCAAAGCCATAGGGAAACCCTGTCTCGAAAAACAAACAAACAAAAAAAACAAAAAACAAAACAAAAAAAAAAGTTCCTATATTGGCCTGCTGTACACAAATACCTAAGAGAAATAATGAGTCAAATAGAAAAGAGTCAATAATTATAAATGATATTAGAAATGATAATTAAATTACAAATTAAATTAAAAATGATAAAATTTTTGCTATGAAGCAGATATTGTTCTTTATTAAAAGTATTATTGTTATATATTTATTTTTCTATAACACTGCAATCAGAGACGGCCACAGACTAGGATAGAGGCTTTAGAAATGTTAAAAACAGAAGTCAACCACCTAAAAATGTTACTGTCATAGTTAATGTTGAAGTATAAAATACAAGGAAGCTACAAATATTACTTTTAATCATTTAATCTATATGTGTATTACGGAACTTCTACCATAGTAGGTAACTTCTAATTTGATCTTTAATATTATTTATCCCTTCCATCATTCTTTCTATTACTTAACCTTCCCAACCCCACCCCATAAATGTGCAGTAGTATTTGGAATAATTATGGTTGGGTACAATAGAAGATTGACAATATTTAACAAAAACCATTAAAAATATTCATTCAGCTTAGAGAAATAGGAGATAATAATAACTAGAGATTAATTTGCACATGGAAAAGGAGACTTACCAGTATTTGGAGTGAACCTGCAATTAGATGGGTTATAATGTAAGAATACTTCAAGAAGTGCACGTTTGGTCAGTAGGAATAGAGATCAGTAGCAGATGTCTTGCCTAGGATACACAAAGATCCTTGATTTATCTCTAGCCATTCAAACAAAAAGAAACACTAAACAAAGATATGAAGAAGGTGTGAAGGGAATAAAGATCAGAAGGAAAGAGTCAAGATTAGTTTAAGAAATAAATGTAAAAAATAAATCTTCTAAAGATATTTAAGGGGGTCTACTGAATAGATAAATTGATACATAAGCCTAGATCTTAGTACGAGATTAAAGTTTGGTATCAATTTGAGAGTCATTGGCATATAATCAGTATAAAGGGGAAGTTATATGGAAAACAGAATATTATCTAGTAGTCAAAAAAATCAATAGAAGAAAAAGGAAAAACAAACAGAAAGATTGGCCAATTCTATTACATTCATTTGAAAAATAAAAAGAATCATAAAACGTTTAACAAATTATATACCGCAGAAGAGTGCAGTTCTTCTTATTTCATGTGTAACTGGTCAAATTCTGGGATAATTATTTTGTAAAATGATTAAAAGTGTAAGGACTTTGTCTTTTTTTAAGTTTGACCAGAAAGTTTTCTCTTAATTTAGTTAGCTTAGATATGTTTGCTTACTTTCTCAGTTCAAAATGATAACATTGCATAAAAAAAAAATAGTAATAGAGTGTGATATCAGAAACTTCCTGTGGCTGGATTTTTCCATCTCTTTATGCGAACAAACATAGGCTGTGGGACACCAAAAATACAATCTAATGGGAATGGAGTGAAAATAAGAAAAGGAAGAACTGGTGGAGTACTTTTGTTAGGTGTCCTAATTACCAGTGTCCAAAAGTATCTAAATCCAGATTCTTTGTGCTATTTTTCACTTTATGTAGAAATTGTGCAAAGATTCATCTTGCTGTTTGATCTAAAATAACAGTGAGATCAATCAATTCCCAGTGTGAAATAAAAGGACAATGACAATAAGGATTTAATGCAGAAAATTATTTTCTTAATGGCTACTTGTTCATGGTGTAGGAAACAAGAAAAAAAAAGTGATCCAGAGGATATGTGTGTGAGGACGGGTGGGTGCTTTTGTGTGTGTGTGTGTGTGTGTGTGTGTGTGTGTGTGTGTGTGTGTGTTTGTGATGTTAATATCTAAAGATATAAGGAAAATGACTGAGTTCAAGATCCATAGAGCTTCCCTACTGGAGGTAATTGTGTAGCTCATTACTACTATTAGAAGAACAGAACTGTTTTAGGATTACATCATGAGGAGGAATTTGGAGAATTACATAGTTGTGCTTCTCTGACCCTCAGATCCCTGCTCTCCTCTTCTTCCACAGAAGCCTTATCAAATATTAAAGATACAGGATATTTTAATGTAACTTCTGGACGTTACATCAGCTCCCCTCAGAGTAACAGAATATGAGTGAGAAGAGAGGAAATGACTGGTAAGAGACAAAGCATCCAGTCTGGTACACTGAATTCATTCTATGTATCCCTACGTTCAGTCTGTCTGTCTTGCAATTTGTCTAGAGAAAAGATCTGCATCGAAACGATGTCATTTCCACTGAAATTCAGTATAATATGAACAATTAAATGAAAAGTCCTGTATCAAATTTGGGATATCTCCATAGGAATTTTTTTTTTGCAACCATAGCAAACTGACAAAAATTATGGGATATTTGTCTTTGTTGCTTACTGGAAAAAGACATTAAGTTCTTATTGCTAAGAGCCCCACACTCAGCTACAGGACACAGAGAAATCTATGTATGAGAAACTGAGATGGAAGATTCTCCCTGCTGACTGTCCTAATAGTAGAAAGTGCTATGTAGTATATTGGGGAAGAAAAGTTGATAGCTTTGTCCAACTATGAACCCTAAAAGCTATAAAAATTAATTTCCAAGCAAAACAGTTTTAATGGGGCAAAAATGTTCTGATCGTTAAGGGAGTAATTATAAACTTAGTGATTGGATTTAATGCCCATTCCTTAAGAAGAATTCATAACTATTTCTGTCACCCTGATTTAAAAAAAAAAAAAAAACCATTTGATGCAGAGGTCATAGCCATCACAGAGAAACCTATTATTCTTTTGTTAAAAAATGTATGTTCTAAATAATACAATACAATGTTGTACAGACCTAAACAGAGAACTCTCAACAGAGGAATCTAAAATTGCTGAGAGACACTTAATGAAATGCTCAACATCTTTAGCCATCAGATAAATGCAAATCAAAACAACTCTGAGATTTGATCTTACATCTGTAAGAATGGCCAAGATCAAAAACACTTATGACAACTTACGTTGGAGAGGATGTGAGGTAAAGGGAACACTTCTGCATTGCTGGTGGGAGTGCAAACTGGTACAGACACTTTGGATATCAGTATGATCATTTCTCAGAAAATTAGGAAACAACCTACCTTAAGTCCCAGCAATACCACTTTTAGGTATATACTCAAAGAATGCTCAATCACACCACAAGGACATGTGCTCATATGAGCATTGCTTGTCATAGCCAGAACCTGGAAAAAACTTAAATGCCCCTCGACTGAAGAATGGATAAGAAAATTCTAGTACATTTTACACAATGGAGTACTACACAGCAGAAAAAAATAATGACATCTTGAAATTTGCAGGCAAATGTATGGATCTAGAAAATACCATATTGAGTGAGGTAACCCAGACCCAGAAAGGCAAATATTATATATATTCAGTCATAAGTGGCTTTTAGATATAAAGCAAAGAAAAAAAGTCTACAATTCACAATTCCAGAGAACCTAGACAAAATGAGGACCCTAAAAGGGACATACATGGATCTAATCTACATGGGAAAAAGGCAAGATTTCCTGAGTAAATTGGGAGCATGGGAACCATAGGACAGGGCTGAAGAAGAGGGGAAGGGAAGGGAGGGAAGTGGAGAAAAATTTATAGCTCAATAAAAACAATAAAAAAGATGTATGCTGTTTGCATATATTAGCACTGTTTTTTGTCTTTTTAAAATAAGAGTATCATTCCAATTGGCAGTGAATAATACAAAGATTTGTAACTGGACAAAGTACTGAGGGTTAGTGTAGGTGGACTGCTTGCTTCTAAATTGTGTAAACACACCATCCCTTCTAAGACTCAGGAAGCTTTGCAAAAGAGGAAGCAGAAAGAATGTAAGAGCTGGAGAATGTAAAGTAGTGTCACCAAAAGAAATATTCTAGTTATGACATCGTCACCATTGTAGTCATGAACTTATTGCCGCTGAGGATACTAGAATGTGAAATGCAGCCAGCGATTGTTCCATCAACATTCCATCACAGATAGGGACATAACTCACAATGGTTTCTGGGAAAAGCTTTCTTATTTTCCTTAATAGTTTAGGCACTGGTAAATTGCCCATGGTCTAATAAATAAGTTCTTAGACATGCTTATGCAAGCAACTCTGATTAAACTAAGTGGGGATAAAGAATAATCTGATTAAAATTAAAGTTATAAATTATCATTATGCAGTAAACGAGCCCCCCTCTACAGTCTATGACATATCTGACAAAGTTAATCTTTTGCATGTAAGTATGACAAAAATCATCAACATTAAAGACAGAAATTTTATTAGTAGAAACATGGTGAATTTAACAAAAAAAGGCAATCACAGAAACAGAATCCTGGAACATACAAAATATTTAAGCAAATGGGGCACTGCACAAAAGAAAGGCAGAAGTGACACTTTTGAGATTTACTTATGTTGAAGTTTGTTATTACACTTCCCTTTTAAAGTCCAATATCCTAAGTGCTGAGAGTTTTTGAGATATCGTTTTGTACAGATCCCTATTCTGCAAAAATGCTACATTAAACTTAGTTTCAACACTAATACACCCTCCCCTCAAAAAAGTTGAGGAGGAGGCAGGAAGAAGAGATGTAGGAGGAAGAGATTCATCATAGTCCCACAATGTCTATGAAGGAGCTCATGATTTATTCTTGCCATATTTGTAGGTCTCAAACTCCTTGTGCTTATTTGTTATTCCATTTTTTTTCTAGTGCAGCTATAACTTTTCTGACTAGTCTCAATTAGTAATTTGGATGTTGAAAACAGTCATTTGAAATGCCTGTGTGAAAAGTTGTAGGCTGTGTTGGTACTCCTCCTTCCAGAGGCACAGATCCACAATATTGGCTTCCATTATTCATGATGATGGCATTCCAATAACACGCTGCATGATTTTGTATAGAATTAGCCTTCCAACAGCCTCCATGAAGTGAGAAAAAGAATTAAAGTTTAATGCCACTTTTTATAACAAGTTGGTACTTTTAGAGAAGATATATTAAAGGGTGGCCTTTAAAAATCTGGTGCATTTATTAGGCCTGCATACAGTAAAATAGATGTGATGTGCAATGTCAAGGTGGGGCCTTTCCTCCCAGAAAAAAAGGGATTATCAAGTCATCACGGCAGACAGACAATACTAAAGCTATCGGTCTGCATTGAGTTCTCAGGGCCTAGAACTTTTCCATTAGAATTTTGTTTAGATTGGAAGTCAAAGCTGGTGGTAGAGACATATTGTGAAGATATAACTATACCTCTAATAATGAAGATCCCTTATTTCTAAGCAAATAGAGGTTACTAAACTATATGAAGGCTCTCTCCAGTAGGATTAGGTTAAAGGGTAAACGATTGTTGTAAAGACCAAAAAGATTACTCACCTCTGAGGAATAACCTAGGGCATAATCAGGAATCGCTTTCCTTTACATAATATTTTTATCAGAACCAGGAAATGATATCTATTCTGGTGCATGCTGATAAATGAGTTTCCTTAGATCTTATTTTCAGTCAAAAATTAGTTAAGACCATTTTGCATAGTATTATCAACCATCCAGAACTCCATGGTAAACTGCAACATTTTTTAGTACTCATCAGATATATTTGACACAATAAGAGGGAGAAACTCTAAACTGCAATTTAATACTTTAAATATGATAGCATTTGGAAAAGGTAAAAATTAAGATTTTAGCAACTTGAAAAAATGTCATTGTTGATATAGGAAAAAATTTGAGCACACATCTAAATTATTTTGAGCGATAAGTTTAATATACTAATTGGTACACATAGTCCAGTGTGTGTGTGTGTGTGTGTGTGTGTGTGTGTGTGGTGTGTATGTGTGTGTGTGTAATATGCAATGCTGCAATGTGCTGGTTTTTTTCTTATTAATTCTATGTCAGTGAATTAGATATTATTTTAAAAGGCGCATTTTCTTTTTTTTCTTCTTTTACTTTTTTATTTTTTAAAGCACTATCTTTTCTCATTTTACATACAAATCCCAGTTCCCATCCCTCCCCCCTTCCTACTCTCTTCACTTTCCTGCTCGCTCCACCCCCATCCACTCCTCAGAAAGGGTAAAGCTTCCCTGGGGAGTCAATAAAGTTTAGTACAATTTTCTAATTTTATTTTTTATTTTATTTTATTTTTCTGTGGCAGGACCAAGGCTCTTCCCACTATATCCAGTCTGAGCAAGGTAGCACTCCAAAACGGCAGTCAAAGCAGGAGGGAAAATCCTGGTCTCACTGCCAGTGGCCCATTTTCAAAGTGTGAGATCTGAAACTGTGTTAACTTTTGTAAAATTTTATAAGAATATTAACAGCATAAATCATGATATATTTGCGTGGATAATTTAGCTATGCTTATGTAAGCATTAGCTCTTGCATTTGTGCAAACTTTAAAAAGGCAAAAATGGAAATCACCAGTAAATACTTACTATATAAATAACAATAAACCAAATAACATATTCGTTATTCAACCTATTCACCAGAAACATGGAAGAGTGACATGAAGAAAGTCAAAACCACAATCTTTAGTCTTGGCTTTTAAAAAATATAAATTCTAGCTTTTGTTTTTTGAAAATAAGAAATACTTACATTTCTTCTTCCTTTTCTTACCTCAGACTCCTTCTACATATACCCCTTGAACACTCTCAAATTCATGGTAATTTTTTCTCTAATTATTTCATGTATGGAAACATAGTAAGCTTACTCCAAACAATGTTACATAAATATATACATGTATACATACATACAAACATATGTGTGTGTTTGTGTGTCTCTGTGTGTGTGTGTGTATGTGTGTGTGTTTCTGGTTTGAACACTTGGTATTGGACAATAAAATTGTTTTTCCCCCTCACTGGGTAAAACTATTTCTCCAGCTTTTCATATTTCTCAGTTCTTTGTCTAAGCTTATGACCCTTTGTAATTTTCCCCGTGTAGGTTAACAAGTGTTTAGCCAGCCATGGTTAGGGTTATTACTATATTATTATTATTATTATTATTATTATCATCATTATCATCATCATCATCATCATTAATAATAATTATTACTATTATTATCATCATTATTATTTTATGGCAGAATCTATGTGGTTTCAAAGTCACTAAGCCGTTTAGGCTGCAATACATATTGGTATTGTATAGCCTATTGATATCCTCTGCCTAGGGAAAAAAAAATCTTTAAAATGTATAGAGAAAATTAAAATGGTTTGTGTACTCAGTTTTGAGACCCAACACAATGGGTTAATGGAAAGCCTATGCAATAAGGTGTGTTGTTATGCTTTTATATAATTACAAAGTGTGGATATAATTCATTTTGCAAAAGAGTTACTTTAAAACATTTTCAATTCAGTACTTTTTATTTTTCATTTTGAGTAATATAATCATATTTATTTAATTTTAAAACATTACTGAAAAGGAACCATGAAAAACTGACATCATTTTCTTTTAGTCACTGATTACATGATTCAACAAAAATTAATTAATCTCTACCAATTTGCCTGTTCTCAGAGATATAAACATATAGAATTATACACTATGTAGTCTTTTCCTCTTTTTTCACTCAGGACAATACATGCAAATTAATGTATGTTGTAGCATTCTTATTTTTAAACATTGTCTTACTTTTTGCAATAAACACTCTACATATTTACAAATGGAAACTTGGATTGTCTCCCCAATTGTCTCTTTGTATACTGTTACTCCAAACACACATTTGCAAATTGCTTTCATATTTTTTTTCTAAAGATTCCATAAAGAGAAGAATTTTGGAGAAAGTGAAGCTAATTTTCTGATTCTGAAGAATGATTACACTTTGGAAAGGTGTTGAATCACATTTAAATCCTCATATCAGTTTTGGAACCATAATTTCTTTCTCTAACTCTCCATTACATTTTTTTTATTTAAATGACTTTTATTTGAATGATTCTAGTAGGAATTAAATGATCTGTATTTTTAATTTTCTGGTTAAAAAGGCACTATTGGATTCAAGAGGTATATGCCTACATCTACTTTAAAGAAATGGGTATTTAAATGTTATTATTTAGTGTTAAATTTGATTATTTACCTTTTTGTTATTTATGTGATTTCTTCATTGCCTTGCATATATGTTCCTTATTAGACATATTCCTTAATTTATTTTTTATTCTCATGACTGTATTAATTTTCTTCATTGCACTGTGATGTGGGTCAACTAAAGAAATAAATTATAGAATAACTGAACATAGCTCTTAAAATATAAGCTCAAGGCTCATCCCATTCCTACATACAGTAATCCATGTTAAGAATGAAAAAAAAATGAATCTACTAAGGAATTGCTTCTTTAATGTATTCATTTCTTCAGGTTTAATTTTAATGCTCATTTATCTTTTCTTTTAGACCGTCAGTGTTCACAAAAGGCATACTAATTTTTAATGTGAGATAACTAAATATTTTATTATGGCAACATACCTAAATTATTGAACAACTTTGCATTGAGTACATTTGGAAATATTTCATTGTATGGGATTCCTAATAGACTGGATTAAAAATTTGAAACATCATTGGGAACCCATCTCCCTAGGCTATACAATTCTCTAAGCTAGAATGAAACTGCACATGTTATTCTTCAACCAACAAATAATCAGAATATTTCATGTCCATTCCAAGGGTTTCTGCAGAAAACAGTGAGCCAAGTATGGTCATTCACATTATCCTTATAGAAGACTCATGGAATTATTTGAGAGTTATCTTAGTAAGACATTAAACACACACACACACACACACACACACACACACACACACACACACACACGTCTACTCATTGTGGATATTAAATCCACAGGAGGCAACAGTAAAATTCTACCAAAGTCCAACTTGGTAAACTAATGAGGGTTTTATTATGGCTACTTAAAAAATATAAATGAGTAGTTAGCTACAAGGGCAGAGATGACTCAATAGGACCTTCTTCAGTGAAAGCCTGTCCCAAATTGGTGATAACTAATAAAAGCTGTAACTCTTGTTCTTAGTGCAATACTTACAGGCAGTTCAAAAGGTCAAACAGAATATTTTCTAGGTAACTTGGCTTCCTACAATTAGTTGAATAGTCTTCCCTGGATGGTTTGCTCATCCATAATCTTGAAGGTTTCAGTTTTCCAAGACCTATGAATGTTGTTTACTTTTGGGTCTTATGTTGCTTCTTTCTTATTCATGAATGGAATATTTTAATACAGAGGAAATATCTACCCAATGCAATATCATCAATGTCACATTACATGAATATAGGCCAATGGTCAGAGAATGAGAAACAGGTGGCAATCAATAGAGTCACACAAAGAAATTTTAACATTTAGAATATTGAAATATTCAAATAAATATCAGAAAATACAAGGTAAAATTATCTTTGTTGAAACAATTTAATTTCAAATTTCTGTGTTTGTGTGTGTAATCAGAAGCTACCATTTTCTACGAAAGTTATTCAGTATCATATTTAATAAATTGTTAAAATAGAATGCTATACATTAACAATTTCTCAGATCAAGTGTAATTTCTTATATGTTTTGATAGAATATAATGTGGAAAAGTTAAGTATCCATGAAATATTTTCAGTTCAGGTGCAGTTAGCAGACTATTAATATCAAATGTTTTTTTTGATAAAAGACAAATCAGTAGAGTGGCAGTTTCTAGTTTATTACAGGTGATGCTATATATTAAAGGTTTCATTAGAACTTTACTGATTTAAGTATTCTGAATTCTGTGCTCTCTCATATACTTGAATTATCAGAGCAGGAATGACGAACTATGTTGTTCTGGTTTTGAGACCTCAAGATCTAGTGGGTAGTTATCAATTAGGTGATTCTGTGGTTTGGGCATGTCATTGCATCTTTTTCAGGTTACTATGTGTGGGACAAGTAGTTCAGTTCGGCTCCTTAAACAGCCTTTAGTTTGAGTGCATCTAATCATTAACATCAACATGGCCTTCCTACTGATGGGAGAGATAATAGCAAGATATGGTGGATGAGACCATGACACCAGTACTTATGAACTGGGCTCTTTTCATTCAGACAGATGATATGGGAAAATTATAAACGCAAATCAATATTTGAGCCAAATGCCTATTTTAGGTAAATGAAATCATTCTGCACAGTACAAAGGCCCCCTGGAGTAGCTACAGATGTGGAACTTGAGCACTGGGGTTTCAAATGACATCATATGCAGTTGTGCTTCTGCATTAAGTGGTTTTCAGTACATGCAAGTAAGTTGTGAAGCTCATTTATTTGAACACTTAAATCTATAACAGTCTTTCAACTGTTTCAATATACTTATGAAAAGTACTTATTTTTGTAACAGAAGCCCAATTAGTGATCTCTTTTACTCATGGTTTCAAATATGCTTAAATCATACTTAATGTCACCATGGTTCTCAGAGTCTGAAGGTAGTGATATTTACCTTGTCACTTTTAGTACCTTAGAGAATATATTCATGTAACTGAATAAGTATTGGTGGTTGCTAGGAAATAAATCCTAATTTAAAAAGGAATAAAAATTTTGAGGTACCACCCACTTTTCTTAAATTCAAATGACTTAATTTAAGGCTTGTGTTGTGCCACATTCGGAAGACATAATATAATTAGTGAAATATGTACTAAACTGGGAAGCTGATAATTTTATTCTAAAAACACATCGTTGGATTTATCTTAAGTAACAGAAATGCTCAGAGTTAATTAAGTTTGCTTATGCAAACCACAAATTGAGTTGTATTATAGAAAGATTTCTGAATGTTAACAGGTCAATCTAGAGCACACAAAAATGCAAGTCACATTTTAAAATGGATTGACATAAGACAACATATAAAAAAACCATAATCTGTGCTAAGTTCTCTTCAATTAGGAGAATTTTGTCAACAGATTATAGAAATCTGATACAAGCTTTTCAAGCATGGGAATTTTTGTGATGTATATATTGGAATTCAGTAGCAGTTCAAGGATGCTTCTAAATGACCTCAAATGGAGGCAGAGCCAAAAAGTCTGAGTTTGAACCTTTGCCTCCATGTGGAGTCACTTAAAGCTTTGTAAACCTCTCCTGGTATAGTCAAATGTCCTTGAACTATCATTTGAGGAGAGAACTTCTATTTTCACACTTTTATCTCAGAGCAAGATGTTTGTCCTAAAGTCCCACTATAAATAATTCTTATCTCTGATAACCTGAATTTTGTGACTTATTTTATTTTGAATGTAATAACTATTTTCCATCAACATGATCAAAAATGTGTTTAAAAGGCAATTTATATCTCACTTATCTGGAAAGCAGGAAGTTTAAGATAAAAACTGACAAATCGGTTATTAGGTGAAGGAAGCTTTATGGTTCCTCTTTTCTGGCACATGGGAAGGAATCTGACACATGAAGAGAATCTTCCATTTCTCTTCAGAAAAGGTGAAGCTATCCATGGATATCAACCAGCCATGTTATATCAAGTGGCAGTAAAACTAGTCACCTTCTGTCCTATTAGGCAATCTCTTAGGAGCAAAGGCTCTTAAAAGCAGGATACAGTCAGAAATAGCCTCTTTTCCCACTGTTAAGAGTTCCATAAGAAGACCAAGCTACATAACTGCAATGTATGTGCATAGGACCAAGATTAGTCCCATGTATGCTTCCTTTTTGTTGGCTTAGTCTTTGTGAGACCCTATGAGCCCAGGTTAGTTGATTGTATGAATTCCAGTCTTGAAGGCTCTGCCTTCATGATGCAATCACTAGGCAAAAAGTGCACCTCCTAATTTTATCACTTTGGAAATTAAACTTCAACATATAGAGTGCTGATGATAAGGAAGACCACATAGACCATGGCAGTACACTGCTATTTTTAAACTGAATTCTGCTATATGGTAAAATATATCTAAAAATTCTAGACATTATTACTTTTAACCCTAGTTTTTGGAAAGAATAAAAAGATAGGCTTCACAGTGTAAAGGTAGGTCCTCTCTCTCTATCTCTATCTCTTTGTGTGTGTGTGTGTGTGTTGTATGAACATTAGTAAAACATATCATAATTTGTGACAGAGAAAGTACAGAGCACTTTTAAATAACGGATACTATGTGTTCCATGAAAGTTCTTCCAACTCTAAAAGTTTACGCTAGTCTTCTTAACAGTAGTAAAAGTATGTATTACTGAGAATTTGTCTCTGAGGATTGGATTGGGGTGGAGTGTGAGAGTATGTGGAAGGAATGGGAGGAGGGAAGGGAGTGGGAACTTGGATTGATATGTATAATAAAAACAATACATTTCTTTTTAAAAGGTATATATTACAAAACCTTTGCACAACAAATTCCATGGTTTCTACGTTCTGCTTACCCAATTACCTACTGTGAAGACTCTGTTGGATTGTGGCATTACATTTGATCTTTCCAGATACCTAAAATTTTTTTTACCTTTTCCTTACCTCAAGGAGCCAAAATAGTGGAAATACTTTTCTAGGCCTATCCTTGCTTTCATCTCCCATTACAGGTAACACACTTGTTAAAGTCCATAAACTTGTGTAGTCTTTGGTGTTAGTTTCTCTGCTTAGCATCCTGCCTTTAGTAATAATATCAGTCAACCGTCCTTTTCCTAGAAGAGTTTCCTGTCTATAGCACAAAACATTCACTGATGTTTGTTTTTCTGTCATCTAAAGACAATTACCATACAATCCTTTATTTCAACCATTCATTGCTAATTAGAAGTTTTGATCATTAGTGCATTAACTGGTAGACATTCTTCTAAATTCTTGGGATATGAAGACAAATATTTCATATGGAGTTTTTGGCTCTTGTTTTTATGTTTGTGTGTGTGAGTGTGTGAGAACATGTATGTATGTGTGTATGTATTTGTATACACTTCCTTTTATTTCTTAGGTGTTTTGATTTTCTTAATTTTTGGAACTTCTTCCTAAATTTTTTTCAATATTGTAATACAATATTGATTCTGGTTAAGTAGTAAAGAGACTCAGGAAAATGTGGGAAACTGTACAAGATGTTCTAAGTTGATTTACATGTCCCCTTTTTACTAGGAAAAAGGTAAGGCAGTGTCAATAGATAAGGAAGACATAGTATGATTTCAAGATAATAGAAACTATGGGCTTGGAATATGTGGTCCTTAATTTAAACATATTTTTTCATTGAATCTTGAGAAGTTGCCTGATTTGTTATTCTTTAGTCATTCCCATTTGCCGAGATATAATTTCATAGTTTTGATTAAAGATGACTTTTACCTCCACCTTACACTGTTATGTTAGCTTCCTTGTGTCAAATGGCCTTTTCTGTATCAGAAAGTAGTAAATGAAACATAACTAACAACAATGCTTCTACTACCCAATTATGCTTATTTTCATACACACAGATATAAACACACACACACACACACACACACACACACACACACACATACACCTACATACTGCTAGCCTCTTGTTTTAGGACATTTAATATTATCCCTTAAATTGTGGCTATAACTCCACTCCCTTTGTTTGCAAAAACTGAAAATAATTAATTTTTTCTTTGGTGTTAGATGTATATACAGTAATTTATTTAATCACACTCATTCAAAATCAGTTTGTTTTGTCAGATTCTTTCTTACTGTTAAGACATTTTCTCTTTTTTTATTTGATCTCATGAACTTCACAAAACATATTTTACATTCACTTATCATATAAAACAAAAGCACAGAATCATTCAATAACTTACCAATTTTTTAGTCAACAGGCTTCTAAAATATAGGAACAATTTCTACTGCTATATTTCAGATATAGGTAGATGATGGTTTCCTGTTTCTTCTAGTTAACATAAAGGAAGATAATACTAGTCATATCTGTGTGATTCTTCTTGGGATACATCTTGAAATCCTTTGGAATAATCAGAACCTCTTTTATATGGATAAAAGAGGTGTGGAAGAAATAATAGACAATGCCTGTCTATTATAAGAGGCTTTGCAGCAGATGGGATATGTCTCTGTTCTACATAAGCATAAGAATTGAATAATATAAATATCCATAATTTTTTGAGACAGAATGTATAATCAGGGGCAATAGGAGGCAAGTCTGTTCCTGGAGAATGGTCTCATGAGGCCTCAGGGATTCTTGGTTATTGCTTGCTGAGGGCTTCATGAATAACCACTACTGGAAGACAACAGATGACTTTCAGGCATCACTGAGAGAACTGGATATCAGAGAGATGGTGGTCAGTGTGCACTTTACTGGTCCTGGTAGTCCTGTGTCCTCTATAAAGTTAAGAAAGAAGTTATTTCGTCAGAATCCTTAGTGTTAATATGGAACTTCGGTATCTTTTCTGAGTTCCAAGGTGGGGTAAAGCCTTTACAAGGTAGGAATATCTCTTATTGATCTGAATGGATATAATCAGCATGTAAACTGATTTATAAAGTGTTAAAATAATCAAAGGAGATAAGAGAAGAGAAACAAAGACAACATTGCCTGGGTCAAGTGAATAAAATATGGCAAGAATATGTACACCCAGAGTTCCTAGAATAAATGTAATAATGAAATGCCAAATATTGTGCTGGTGATTTTTTGGGTGACAAATTTATGTAAGACAGATCTGTGTAAAAAAATGAGAAAAATCAAGTCAATTTTAGGGAGAGGTAGCTATTCCCTGGGAGTATAATATATGCATTTTTCCACAATGAAAAAGTTTAATGGTGGTTATATTTTTCCTATCCATATACTATTTTGGTAGCCATGTGTAGCTAATGGAGAGACAGCCAAAGCCAAGATTCTACCACAATGTGGAATTAACTAGGGTCATAAGAGAGACAAATAAGAGCATATCTCATTGCCAATGAACACACACACACACACACACACACACACACACACACACAGAGAGAGAGAGAGAGAGAGAGAGAGAGAGAGAGAGAGAGAGAGAGAGGAAGAGAGAGAGATGAACCCAAGATAATGAGGTAATGAAATATACAACACTATCAAAATAGTATGATGTCAAATATGAGGAAGGAAAGCTCATAGAGAATGAAAGTCTCTCACATACAGTTCAATAAAAGATGTTTTCCTGTATCTACATTCTGTATCTACAACTGGTTTTTCTACACAACAACTGATACAAGTGATGGGATGTTTATACACCCCGTTAGAGCTTGCTAACCCTTTTTGTATCCCCTTAGCAACTAAGTCCCAAGACAAATTGATAATTGCTTGGAGCAGATGGTGGTGAAGCTTCGGAGATCTTTCCCACTCTCTGTTATGCATTTTTGTTGCATGAATTATATAATGCAAATCCTCAAATACTGTGTGTGTTTGGTGAGTATCTGCAAGTACAGTTAAGCTAGCATTTAAGGAGTAGTGGATGCTGGCTGAGCAGGGAAAGGTAAGTTCCTAAACCATAAGGTTATTGACTGGAAATCCTAGCACCATAAGTAAACCACTTCCATATGGCTTATTGGCCAGGGTTGTTTGTAAAGTCTTGCAAACTTTAATGGTTACCACTGCTGTCTGTGTGTCAGAAGCTGTTGGGAAGTACTTTAGCCTGAAGGTAAATTATACTTGAGTTGACTAACATGGAGAAACAAGCTGAGTCTGAGCCTGAAGACCCTTTCCCATTAGGCAGTTTTAATATTGTCAATTGAGAATAATGAACAAGAGGACTGTTTGCTTACAGATTATATGCCTAACCCCGGACATCCCAGAGAATATGCACCACTGATGTAACATCAACCATTTTGATTTTGGACTTAAATACTGCATTAGAAACTGGACAAATATATGGCTGGGAAGATCATAAAAAGTATATGTCTGTCAAATGCCTTTTAGATATTTTTATGGCTATATATTGCTATTTATGTCTTGGCAAAAGAACTTTTTTTAAAAAGTTAATTGGTTGGAATGGTACAAGACTCATAACTAGTAAAGCTACAGAGAACATATAACTGCTGCTGTGGTACAGCTACCAAATTTTAAACCACAAATATCAGAAAATAAACATACACCAATTGCATCCCTTGCATGGCTCTGGGAATATTGCAGCAAAAGGGAATGAAAAGAAAATAAAAATTTGAGAAGGGGTGTATGCTATGCTTTTCTCCAAGCTGTAACATTCCTTTCTAGAAAGAGAGAGATAATCATAAGTCTCAGGAATCTAACAAAACATTCATACATCAGGAATCCAATCCTCAATGTTGTATGAGAAGTAAGCAATTGCTGGCAGAGAGGAGACTAGACTCTTTGGTAGCTGAAAGCTGGGTAGGGAGCTCCCCAAGGACACAGCTTTTAAAAGATACTATTTGTGTTGGGGTGGGCATTTGGTCATACAGTGACATTAAAATAATCTATTTATTTATCTATTAATTTGCAAATAACTCCTCATGTGAGCTATTCTAAGTAGCTCCAAACAAAAAAACAAACAAATAAACAAAATCTAGTTGGTTCTTCAAGCTACAGTTGGGTGGAATCATTTCTTTGGTCCATTTTCTGTGCTCTGTCTCAGGTGAACAGGTATTTGTACAGATCTCTCCAGGAAATTCATACACTACACTGTTTGTATTACAAACACCGTATTGTGTGTATCTCCAATGGAGACAGAATGCAGTAACTCTTTTATTGAAAATCTACAGAAGAAAGAACATGTGCAAGAAAATAAAAAATGGATACTTAGATGTTTTTTCTTTCTTTTTTTTATTTATTTGTTTTTGGAGATCAGGAACTCCCTCTTTTCTAGAGATAGCCAGACTTTGCTTTAATGTACTAATTTTTAAGTTTAAAAAAAATGCCCCATTTGGCTGGGCAGTGGTGACTCATGCCTTTAATCCCAGCACAGGGAAGACAGCACAGAAGCAGATGGATCTTTGTGAATTTGACGTCTACAAAAGCTAGTTCCAGGGCAGGCTCCCAACGATATAGAGAAACCTGGTCTCGAATAATCAAAAAAAAGTCTCCTTTGTAGTTAGTGAATATAACTTATTTCAGATAATATGAAAAATTGGTGATAAATTCTTAATTGAACAATTATGCAATTTTATAATTATTATAATTATATATATTATATATACTTATTATATACTTATGAGCATGAAAATATTTAATGTATATTTCTCATTTGGGAAATTGAAATTTAATCTACATTATTCCCCTATTGTAATATTTTTATTTATATATTGATAATAATCTGTGAATCTTATTTACTATTTTAAGAGCTATATTGAGAAAAAGTTGATTATTACAAGGTAGATTCGAATACTTTTCATAAGTTCTAAAACAGTTCTGAAGACCATATTATGTTAGAAATGATTTTAATCTAAGCAAGCTATGGTTTATGAGCACTGGCAAATCCAAACACATTGTAATAAAACTTCATTTTAATGTACACCCAGTTTCATATCCTCTAACATTTACAATTTATTGTATTTATATAGTGCCTAGTATGCAAATACCTCAAGATATTGATAAAAGGATACTTAGCCAATGGTTTTCATAAGATCTTCTAGAAGCACTGTGATAATAAGATCAAAATCCCAAGGAACCTATGCTCAAAGTTCACATTAGAAAATTTAGCATAATCTGCCCCTTTAAAATGGGTTCGGTTCCTACATCCACAGGCAGCAATTTTTCTTTTCATTCTGTTTTGATTATCAACTCAAAAAATTAAACAAATGTATATTGCTCTGATATACTCTTATCCTTAATAGTCACATCTTTAATATCCCATGTATATGTTAAGAAAGGTAAATAACATAGAAGTTAATTAGAATAGCAAAAAGATTGATACATACAATTTAAGATTCTTCTTCATTTCTGCTATATAACAAAACTAATGTTTGCTGTTACAGAGATGTATTTTATATTTGCATACAGCTCTCCACTGTAGTATTAGATGATCATTATCAGATACTTAAATTGGAATTATTGTTAGCATTGATGGATACATTCACACAGTTTTGAAGCACCTGCAAATAAATATCCTGCCTTGTTGGGCCTCATGAGGCCCAAGTGTGAGGCCCATTGTTACTTCTTGAACATTTCTCGAGTTTGGTGACCTGTCTCTGGCTATAACTTCCACATGGGAGTGACTCATCACAAGCCAACCTAGGTCTGCCTCTGCCCATCCACTGCTGACGGGGCAGAATATTATTGGCCCTTATTCCTTACTGTACCTCACCGAATCCGAAGACTCGTGCTCCCTATCTCAGCCCTATGTAAGCTCCTGCTGATGCAATAGAGATCCTGCTTCAACAGGCCTCCTGACCCAGTGTGTATTTCTGCCTGGAGGTGTGGGGGGGGGGAGTTCTGGGTCTTCGACACTCACCAGCCTGTTCAGGCCCAGGAAGAAACTGGTGTGATTAGCTCTGTTTCATCCCTATCTGATGGAGAACCTGGCACTGCCTAATCACTATCTATTTCTCTGTAGCAGCTTCTTTCCCTTGAAAATGAAGAGTTTGAGATATAAATTCAGGGAAATGACCCGATGTCACTTTTTTTTCAGTTTTCTTTGAGACAGACCTAGAATTATTCTTAGTACAGCACTTTTAAGTCTTTAAGATATTGTGTTTAAGAAATACCTTTGATTTTTTTTTCATACTCTTTCTAAATAGCTTGGGAAGAATGTGTTTCTTGGGATACCATCTCCTAGTGAACTGAGTCAATTGCACCTACAGGTTTTGTTCCTTGTAATAAACTACATGATCCTTTATGGAGAGCAACTTGACCAATTTTCATTTTCGTACTCCATAAACGTAACCATGCAAAGGTCTTAATGAAATAGATAAAAATCTGATTTAATTTTTATTCTTGTTGTTGAGATAGAATTTATCTAAGATGTTTGGACTAAACTGGTCTGAGCTATATTTGCTTCTCACTAATCATAAAGGGTCTCATACTCTGACTGCTGTGTTAGAACTCATTATTGGTCTTAACATCAGATCCTTTTTGTTGTTGTTGTTGTTTTATTTTTTCCATTTTTTTCAGATCGTTTTTTAGCTGCAAGGATAAGAGATGTTAAATGTCTTGCTTAAGGTGACAGTCCTTGTTAACTGGTAGATTGACTCTATACTGTGTGCTGTACTTTACAGCCTGGCAATAGCTTAGATGTAAGGAGAGAAAATGGAGAGGATGTGTGGTTTCCCTGACGATAGCCCTTAACTCTGATTATTCATTGCTTGAGCTCCATCTGCCTAATTAACCCTGCTCTGCCTCAGTTAACTCATTTGTAAAATTGAGGTCATTTAACTGTCTACTTCATAGGAAATGATGAAGATTTATTGAGAGTATTTTTATTAGTTCACCTTTATCATTTTCAGCGGTTCTGCAAGTAAATAAAACATACACACAGATGCATATGCATGCACCACATATGCAAATAAACTCAGCACACACATAGAGATATATATGTTCACAGACATAGGTGCACACATATATAAACACACAGAGAAACATATACACACAGGTACACAACCAGGCATACTCAGATGCATATATACATACATATATGTGCACACATACAAATATCCATATATAAATACACACAAAATATACAGAGATAGCTATACAGACACACACACATATATGTAATATATATACACACGTACATGCAGACATAGATACATATAATAAATAGATACATGTATAAACATATGCACATTCATGTATATATACATCATACACAGATATGCAAAACATATTAATTCATATGTTGATACACTTACACACAGAGAAACACAGATACACATATGCATATAGATACACACATAGATACATATATACATATGCATAAACATACAGACATGCACACCCAGAAACATAGATACACATGCACACAAGTAGAAACACACATACATGTAGATAAACACATACACACATATATCCACAAAAGACACCTACAAAAATATACATACACACATTTACTAACTTAACTAATACATATCATTCCTCACTGCTTTAGTCATGGAAGATTTTTATCAAAGAAATATGGTGGAATTTTTGTGCTAGATCATCAGAAAGAGAAAACTAACTATTATGGCTTTTGAGCAGAATACAGGAGTTCTTCAAAGTCATCCTTAACTCTTTCATAAAGTATTGTTCCAAGCCTTTCTCATATAGCTATAATATATGACATAAGAGCAAAACTTGCTAAGGAAGGAGATAAAAAATATGGGGTATATTTGGGGATCTCACATCAATAAAATTAACAAAAAATAGAGAACATCTGTGAATATTAGAAAAGAATAACACATGTGAGGTTATAGATGCATTCAGTCATATAGTAATGATCATCATCTTCTTTCCAATCTCTGTGATTCAAGACCAAATAGTTACACTTGGATATTGTAATTTTAACATCTTTTCATTTATTTGAAACAGAATTTTTACATTTGTTGCATTCTATTAGTAGTAGTTTGAAAAAGACACTTGATTACTTTAGCCTTCAATTGTGAAGTTTTTAACTTTGAGCAAATGTTGTGTGTAGCTATTTGCATTTCTCTCTAAGATAGCAAAGTTAGAAACATACAAAACTCCTTATTAGTAATAATAGTTATTATTATAATAAAAATGTTTTCATTTCTTTTCTTTACATGTTTTTCTTTCAGATCACATAAATATTGAATTGTGATAACTCCGGATACTTGTCATTCTGAGAGGAGTTTTGTGACACAGAGCACCTGACTCATGAAAGCATGCACACCTTGAGATTGCTGATGCTGTGCCATGTGAAATCGCATAGATTTTTAACCCATATACTTATGCACAGGTTTGCTACATTCACTTTCCACTAAATATCAGATTTCTGAAAACAAGCATCTAACCTTAAGTTACATGATATAATATTATTCTATGTTCTAGACAATCTGTCAATGAAATTTATTCTCTTAGATTTACTTAGGTCTTATGGACCTTAAATGTCTATCCTTTTTTTATTATATTTTATTATATTGAATTTAATTATTCTCTAGTTCATGTAACCTTGGTGATTTATCTCCTGGCATTACTGGAGTCTACACTATTTGTGTATTCTCACAAATAATTTTGCTAATTACAAGCATCATCATACAACACAAAAATCCTTCTGTACCTAGGTAAACATTGAACAATAGCTTTCCTTACACCATGTTTTCATACTCCCCCATAGCTAGAATGGAAATGTTGTCTTTTTCAGAACATACACATGGTATTGAAAGATTATTTAATGTTCATTAGTAGACTTGTACAGTCAATTATAAGCACCATACAAAATACAGAATCTCTCATTGCTAGTTTTGTAACAATTAGTTTAGGCACTAGATAATAGCATTGTAGACTTTGCTACCACAATAAGACATTCATAGTAACACCATGAATTTACTTATAAAATTGAAAGAAAACAGCATTAAACATGTCTAAATTCTAAAAAAAAATCATATGTCACATTATTTACCTCCTATTTTCATCCTTCAATAAGGTTCCTTTCTTTTACATTGTCTACTTGCTGTCTTGATTTTGTGACACTCTGCTAATAGAGTGTGCATGACTCCAATATCAATCATTTATACTCAATGATTGACAAGTTGGTAGCTATGTTAGCATTAAGTATATTCAATATTGTATGCAACATTTGCAGTGGAAGAATGACAGTTATGATTAGAATTTCCTTGCAATTTTAATATTGTTATAATCTATAATCTAATAATAGCTAGATAGGATATAAAGTGTTCATTTATTGTAAATAATGAAATCTTTTAGTAGTACTTCTTTTTCCCCTCCATCCCTACCCCAGTAGCCCTGTAGAAGCAATGAAACGGAAGATGCATTAATCACTGTGTTATATATTTTTCTCATCACTGTGACAAAATATCTGACAGAAACAATTTAAGGAAAGAGACTTTACTTAGGTTTGTGATTTAAGACAGATATAATAAATAATGGTGAAAAGTCATGGAAATATACATGCAATGTCTGGTCACATGGTGCCTCCAGACAGCAACTTGGGAGTGATGACTGCCTAACAGTGCTCATATTCGTGGACAGATACACAAACATGCAAACATGTGAATCTTATATACGTATCTAGAACAAATGAAAGTAAACCTTAAAAGATAGAGTCTATGGAAAGGCGTATGCGAAATAGAGAATCTCAAAAAGAGAACATTTGCACATGCTGTCTTTTGAAGGATTTCAAGGCAACTGAGACAAACAAGTAGCACAATACCTGCCTTTTACTTTGAGTGCCCTACTGTTAACCATATTGATTCTACTCCATGGAAGTAATATCTCAGAGATTTGTCTGTCATGATTTCTTTGGCATTTTGCCACTCGGCAAACTTTAAGTATCATCTTCTCTAGAAAATAACCAGCTATAAAGAAAAGACGTAAGGAAGGTTTTAACTTTAACATAGTAAAATTACATATAACAAAACAGGTACCAAACAAGAATTACAGTTACAATATTTGTATCTACTTTATCTTTTATCATAACTAAGGAAAACTGTAACTGTGGGAGACTTACTGCTCCCTGGATCAGTTTTGCCCACCCTGTTGCACTTGGCTTCTCCTGCTCTTTTGATCTGTCAAATACTAACTCTTCAAGGAGTTGTTGTTCCATTGTTCCCATGTTCTGAACATTCTGGCCTTTCTGCATGTTGCAGTTAGGGACTTTTCACCTGACCATTAGAGAGCATGGTTAGGTGGCCTAGTAAGTTCCTTAGTTATCCATATACACAAGGAGAATTTCCCTTACCCTATGTTTACCTAGATTATTCCCTTGAATAAACAAGACTTGATCAGAAAAAAAAACAAAAAACAAAAAAAACAAAAAAAAAAGAAAAGACGTTGATGTACTCGATAGCAGGAAAATTTGTGAATCTTGATGTTCATATGTGGGAATAAATGAACATACTAACGGGTTGCTAAAATAGAGTAATCAAGCCACTGAGGCTCAAGTCAAGACAAAGACAAATGTGGTGATGAAGGATCAATGTACCCAATACATGACTTTGCCTCATGGAAAGAAACGATAAATTGGAAAATCTGAGGAAGGTATCTTTTACTTGAAAGCATGTATGCTTTCCAGATGATAGATACATATTTAGAAAATTAAAACAGAAACAAAACAAATAAATAAGAACAACAACAAAATTAGCCCTGATAAAGGCAAGCTAGGTAAATATGAAATAGCTAGGACAATGTCAGTATTCATCAGCACGCATCAGATTCATATTTCAGACTTGTGATTCATTGGTGTAATACTTGAACTTGGGAAGAAGCAAGAAAATCACAGCTTCCTGTTGAACATAAAGCTAAAATAGAATTAGAGCTGAGATGTGAAATGATGCCTGAAATACACAGTGTTTCAAACTTCAACAAAGTGATAGGGCATCTTTTTAAACTATACATAAATGTGTAGATATACATATGTACATAATACAACATATATACACATGCACACATGTATATACACATATATACATATGTGTACATGTGTATATTCATGTACACACATTCATAGATATATATGATGTAATTTATTTCCATTGTGTACTTACTGAACATGCCTTTCATGGTTACAGAACTTGTTTCATTCATTACATATTTAGCTCCTGGAATGCCTTAGTTATATACTTTTTTTTGCAAAGATTAGGCTACAGTCCTTAGTTTAGTACTAATTCTGAATTTTTTTTATCTCTAATACTTGTGTCCATCTTGCATATGTACAGAATGAGAACAGTGATGATATTAAAAT
>NC_022009.1:30884528-30887576 GCF_000317375.1 Microtus ochrogaster | reverse complement strand
CTTTCTTTTACTAGGAATTGGCTTGGCAAAGAATGGTAGTCAAGTATTTTTCAGTACAAATGTGGATTTTTTTTTTTATATCCTTGTTAGGTAAGTTGAAAAGTTGTATAATTTCTGCAGTGGTCTATTGAAGAAGGCTGGAAAAAAATGGAAGAAATACTAAGACCTTCTAAGAAATACTTAGAGCTTGGCCAGAAGTTGGCCTGTAATGCAGTCCTTTAAATGGCCAGCCTAATAGTTTCTTCCACCTACACCCAGTCTGCTAAATGTTGGAATTATTGGAAGATAATTAGGCAGTGAGACATGGCCAAGAAACATGTGCACTTGGAGGAAATCAATATTTGATCTTTATATTAATAAAGCTTTGCAATTGAGAATCCAGGGGTTGAGCATCTTATATACCGAGTGAGGCACATCTCTTTGTCTTGCGAATTAACATGCAGAAAATATTAACACCAAACAGACTATGTCCATGATTGAAATACTTAGAAAAACACCATGAATAAACCCTCATTTTGATAAATTATCATGTTTGTAATTCTTCATGGAAACTAAAACAACAGAGTTCAGCTTTTCATCCTGACTTGTAACTAAAACCTCAGAAACCACAGTCTAGGTACTCAGTACTTAGGCAGTAAATGCTAACTTGTTTGTAGACAATATACTTGGTTATGTTATGGATCTTTAAAATTATTTATTACTCTAAAGTAAAACTGAGTCTGTTTTGTTATGATTCATGCAATATATGACTTACATGTATCTTTATAAGATAGTATATAGCTTGGAAAATTTATGAGTTATTTTAAATTGAAATACACTTCTATTTAACTTTTGTAGAAAAATAAACAGGAAAGGGAAAATGATGATCTTTTCCCTTCCTTTTATCTTTCATTAAGATTAAGGCAAAAGATTGCATCTGAGAAATTGAAAATGTGAGAGTTCACTGTGTTCAACCTCCCATTCAATGCAGAAATGACCAGTGTAATAGTTTTGACTGTTGTTCATCTAGCATAAAACTCCAGTCTCAAAGTGGCTGTCTCCTTATCTTACTTATTCCATTTGCAGTAGTCCTAAAGAACTGTGCTCCAGCATATAGAGAATAAATTCAATTCACTAGAAATTCTAAAATGTGGATATTATCCTTCACAAAGTATTATATAGAATACCTAATTTGCCTCCTTATTTTTTTTTTATCTGACCCCAATCCTTTTGAGAAATTCTGTGTCTAGTCAAAACACTTCCTCGGTAGAATTCCCCACACACCTTCATCTTACCTTCCAACATCCTGCTTTTCATCCATGTATGGCTTATTTTCTTACCAGGCATTGGACCATATTAGTGTCATCAAACAATGAGACAGTATTTGATGTATAGTTTGAATATTTGTATGAATAACATACCATATTAACTTCATGTTTCAGAATATAATTTATTCTTCAAGTTAATTCCGGGAAAGAACAGAATTGTTTCCTATAAGTTTTGTAAAATGAAACCAATAAAAGCAGTTGATAAAGATCTCCGTCTTATTCAAGAATGTTACACTAATTTTCTTAAGTATAAATATAGAACTATTTTACTTACCCTTATTACTGTGTATTTGTTTGGTTGGAATCTTACTCTAATTTGAAATGTATCTCATGATTTTAGAAACTCTGTTCACTGATGCCAATCCTAGTTAATTCTATAATATATTACTACTTTTGAGTAAGATATTTAACCTTAATAAAGGTACTTCTCTGTAAATATGTAATGATTCAAAAATTAAATGAAGTTTGTAGACTATTAAGCTAAGTTTTGAAAACTCCTATTATGAGAATTGACCCATCTAAAATAAACTAATAAATTCCTTTTATTCAAGGGATGTTAAACCATTGAAAATTAACATATATTTTGAATTGTTTACAGAAAAAATTTAAGTTGTATATTTTATTAAAATGTAATGTCAACCCTGGAAATTAAATACCAAATACAATTTTCCCCACCACATAAAACAGCAGTAAGCCATCTCTTTTCCCACCTTTTAAAATACAATCTTCCTTTGCTTCTAAAGGTCACGTTCACTTTTAAAAATTTTAACGCATTCCTTCTACATAGATTTTGATCTATGCTATGATATAATGACTCCATTATCAATGAATTAATGGTTCTGAGACAAACTGAACATGATCAGGCATTTCAATGTGCACCTTATGTAAATATTAAAAGATAGACATGCACAGGAATAGACTGACTTATCTCTGTAATGTTTTCTGTTATGTTATATTTTCTTCCCATGAATCTTAGATTTTAAATTTATTAGGAATGCTGAGGTGTTTTCTACACATGTATAGACACATGGGGAATTCAATTCTTTCAAAATACTTTCTCCTCTTTCAAACATCTGTTAAGGTTATTCTCACTAATAATACAGATAACAGAAACCTAATTTTCTCTATAATTTCTTAACTTTGTCTTCCAAAGTTCTGGATGAATTTTTAAATTATAAAATAATATATAAGAGTCTATAATATAATAAAATAATATATAAGGGTCTAGATCTGTCTCCTGATTTTGAGGATAAGTTTAGAAGAGGCCCTAAAATTGTCATTATTATTTTGAATGTGAAAATTTTAATAAACCTCATATACATCTAATAACTTAAAATAGAAACTATTTAAATGGTTCTTATGTTCTCAGCATATCCTTCACAGATCACTTCACAGTTTGTACTAAACTGAATACTTTTTTTTTAATAACTCATTTTCTTTGCTGTGTATTTCTAATCAATATACTGGCATCACTAGAAAGACCCTTAGTATGCAGCAAAATATACTAGGCATACTATGCCTATAAATGGAGAAAACAAGACATTCCAGGATAAGAACAAAATTAAACAATACATAGCCACGAATCCAGCCCTACAGAAAGTAATAGAAGGAAAATCGCCACCCAAGGAATCCAACATTGCCAACACTGCCTACAATAACTCAGGCATCTAGCAACCCTTCACTAGCACAACTCAAAGAAGGGAGACACACAAATTCTACTTCCAAAAACAATAAGAATATC
>NC_022009.1:30873683-30880315 GCF_000317375.1 Microtus ochrogaster | reverse complement strand
CTTACTAGACCTGGATGGAGGTGGGGGTTCCTTGGACTTCCCACAGGGCAGGGAACCCTGATTGCTCTTCTGGCTGAGGAGGGAGAGGGACCTGATTGGGTGAGGGGGAGTGAAATGGGAGGCGGTGGCAGGGAAGAGATGGAAATCTTTAATAAATAAATAAAAAAAATCATAAAGATTAGCCTTCATTTCCAAGAGAATTTGAGAAATTATTTTGATACTCTTACTTCTTTTTATAGTGAAATTAGGGTGACTTTCAAGGAATCAAGTAATCATTACAGAAAAGTAGTAATTAATTTCTTTTAGATTCTTTATGAAATAAAGATTGTAAGATAGTTTGTATTCTTAAACTCTGTACAATTATATTATTAAATACAAGATGTAGACAGAAGAGAATGGGATATCCCAAAAATCAAACGAAGTACCATGGTTAATAATAAAGGGAGGCAGGCATTCAACAAATAATGAGGAGAGATGTACATGACATCAACGCTTACTTCAGGATTTTAAGATTTTCCACTGAAAATTTTGGGAGTCATATATTTTCAATGATTCATTTAGAAGGGTTTTTTCTTTTCCCTAATTGTTCAATCTACAGAAAATTGAGGTATTAGCAACCATATGACCAGCAATAAGAAAGGATGTGTGTGTGTGTGTGTGTGTGTGTGTGTGTGTGTGTGTGTGTGTGCAGGATGCCTTGGTCTGCTTTCCTTACAATTAATTTATTCTTTGCTGATATGCTTGAACTTGTTCAAAATAAAAAGCAGGATTTAAAGAAGAGTCTGTATAATACCAAATTGTCAGTGAGTGCAATTTCTTAGCATCTTACCACTTCTGCTATGGTCATTACAACAAATGTCTCTTCAAGAAAACATTGATATGAAAGTACAGGGTTGGAAATCATCAAACATTAGCCTTATACATGACAAAATTTCTTGTAACTAATACTGTACAATAATGGATGTCTGAGTGGGTGACACAAAAGAATAAGCTTTAAACAATAGGAGAACTTTCTGAATTCCAGTGTTTCAATAATGATATTGTTATTATGACACAATCTATTATTTACTACATGTGTTTTCTATTGATGTAAGATATGGAATAAGATCCTGTGCCTAGACACATCATATTATCATGCTTCCTCCCAGCCTTGGTCTTTTAAAACCTGTTTGAAGTCACTGCCGATCTTCTCTTGTATAGATTTAAAATCCCCCATATTAGAGAACCACAGAGAGGAATAGTTGAGAGAAAGAAAGGTTATGTTTCAAATAATGCCTGTGTCAAGAAAAATCATGTTTCTCTTTTGTTTCTCTAATACCTTCTCCATAAAGACAGATGACAAAGTGAGCACTTTCACTGAAAATTATTATTTCAACTAGTGGAAGATGTCATCATTAGGAAGGAATGATAACCAAGGCAGTGGATGAGTCGACCCCTTGGTATTGTCTACACTGTGCTAAATTTCTACAATGCAAAAGCAGTTCTCATAACATAAGAACAGAACCTTATGGAGGATGAAAACATCCTCCACAACCAGCCAGGCTAGCAGCTAGACATTATCATGTTCATGTGCTTTAGCAGGGAGGACCTGGGCTAGAATGAATGAAAGGGAATTTAATCTTTAAGTGATGGTTTTTATGGTAAATATAGTAGTTGAAATTTGACTCTCCTAAACCTGCAGTATTTTATGCTTGGTCTTGACTTTCATTTGTAGTTAGTATAAACATCTTGAAAAATTCTATTGCCTGAAGATGTAGAAATACTTGTGACGGAATCTATACCACTGTTTAGAAGAGCCCTGATATTCTTTTTCTATCCCATATGCAAAGTAAAAAAGTGTGTAAGACTGTGTTGGAGGTGAATATGTTTGTTTTCTGTATAAAATATCACACAATGTTATCAAGTTCAAAGGCTTTGGAAAGCTACATTAGTGTTGTGGTGAACTAATTTATTTAGACATAGACATGAGCTGAATCTTTAAGTTCTGTTTCTCCTTGTATTTCTTTATACAGGATTGCATAATTTCTTCAATTACCTGAAAAGTGTGGGATTTGATATCAAGAGAAACAAGTTTTGTGTGAATGATTATGTGCAAAAGTGTTGTGACAGATGTTAGATATACAATGAATAGCAAGAAGGTGATTTTCCAAACAGCTGTGCACAAAGAATCCTCAGAGATTATCCACATATTTTATTTTTTGAATAAAGCTCTACAGTATCTTACATTTTCCTGACAATGGATTGGGAAAATACACACTTCCATCAAAGATGCTTTTTCTTTTCTTACCATGCCCAACATATGGGAGGAAAATGACAGGAGAAAATATGTCAAATACACAGTATTGATTGTCAAACAGTGAAAATGCACAATTCTGCTTTCTGTGATATTGTGTTGGCATTATGTAATTTAACATTACACTGTTTGTTGGGTGTTTGAATTGATAGGTTATGCTTTATTTATATGTTTATTCACAGAGAATCCATATAATTTTGAACAGCTAGGAAATAATAATAACATAATTGTCAGGACACACTCAAGAAAACTAGAATGACCAATATCATTGCATCTAAGTATGTGTTCCGTTTTGTCTTATTTTCCTGTTTCTCCCACAACTGGTAATCAGTTCCCTCAAAATGGTTTTCATTTGATTTTGGTTTTGAATTTTATTTATAAAGTTGTAATATACCCTATAAAAAATCTTTGAAATAATTAATTGTGTTCAATTATTACTAATTTATTTTTATTTTAGCCCACATATTATAATATATATTTATTATACTATGATACCTTATTGTATCTGTACATGGTACAATAAGAATATTAGACAAAACGTTAGATCAATTATCTTCCACATTTATCCTATTTTTGAGTCAGGAAGATTCACAAATCCTCTCTACTAAATATTTTAAATTGTACAACTTACAGATCTCAACCATAACTACATTATCAGATCTAAATCAGAGGGAGTACCACTTCTTTTTTGACTGGACCCCCTTATTTGTTCACACTTCTTTGTCTATCTTTTCCAATTCTATGTAGCCTCTCATAAACACTATTCTACCATCTGATTCTTAAGATGGACTTATCTAGCCTCTGTAAATGTGAATATGCATTTAATTTCATGTGTCTTGCATATCATTTAGCATAGTATCACTGAGGTTCACCCAAGCTATCATAAACAATGGGATATCAATTTTATGGCTAGGTAATATATAGATATAGATATTTAAACATTTTATTAATATATTCACCTATCTATGTACAGCCAATTTATTCTTGGGTGTTGTGAATAGTGCTGCAGTTAATGGGGATGTGTAAGATAAAGCAAACAATTATGTAATTTGAGTTAAAAATATCTTTTGGGATGTTAGTCAATAATGATTAATATAGTTTGTTTTTCATTTGCATAATGATTTACCACAACTGGTTCTAATTATTCTTTCTAAAAGTTTCTGGACTCAACATTTAATTTCATTTTTAATTAGTTAATTCATTACTTAATTATTATGCATTGTTTCTAAATTGAGAATATCTAAGAATCATTACAACCCACTGCAACTGATAATTCCTTCTCTGATGACTACACTGCATAGTCTTTCCCACTATTTATAAAAAATATATAATTTGACATATTTAGCTAAATAAATTTAGCTTGCATTTGCAAATATAATTAGCACAAGACATAATTAAATAACTGATGTCCTTCCAGAAAATGATTTGTTTCTAAAATGGAAACTTTGATAACATAATATTTGGAATAGAGAAACATGTTTCATTGGTCTGCAAGTTTGAAAGGTTTGGTGCTTGTTCAATATGGTTTATTACAGAGTAGTGGTCTTCAATCATCACATCATCCTAATATCCTGTACAGAAAACTGGCATGTCTGAATATTCTTATTTACTTTATATGATGTGGTGTCAGGCCTATACAGTTTAAAAACTTCCTTGATGATTCAAAAGGGCAATCAGGGTTAAGAAGAACTAGCTAACTAAATTCATCTATTTAAGTATCCACATTAATTTAGCATAAAGTTGTAGATTATATCAACAATGAACAGTATCTATCCTGGCAGCACTGAAAGGCTGCCAAGAAAGGAGAAATCAATTTTCTCTAGAAACAAGCCCCCTTGATAAGTTATCCAGTCCCAAGCAGACATTACTAACCACATATACATAAGCACATAAAAGCAACCTTAAATGAATTTATCAGGTTATGTGTTTATGTATGACACAATCAATAAAGAATAAGACGTCATGAATTAGGTTCAAGACACAGGGAGTTTAAAAAGTTGAATAGAGAAGAGAAATGATGTACATATAACACTCATTTATACATTTCTCAGAAATCAAAAAAAAATTTAAAAATGACAGGAAGAAGCAGCTTGTTTTGTAAAATAGGTGTAGTTGCTGAAGTCAGGTACAATTCTTTTATCAGATTGAATGTGCTTCCTCTGTAGCTTTAGAAAGTTTAATTAAATTTTCAAGATATTTAAGAGTATATCAGATTTCAAATGCCATATTAACCCCAATTATTTTGATGATCAAATGAAATAATAACACACAACATACAAGTCATTTGGTATATAGTAATATATTGAATTTTGTAATATTTGGGCTATAAAACACACTTTTGATGCCTGGGGTATAGATCAATTGTTTGAATGATCTTCTAGCATACGTGGAGCTGTGAGTTCAGTGCTCAATACTGCTTAACTGGGACATGGTTGCCCCACAACTGCATCCTCATTCTATAGAGAGTAAAGGTTCTATTTTACCATGAATCTGTGACTCCACATTTAGTCCCTGGCAACCGAGGCTCTATCTACCTTTAGAGATTTATTTCTTCTGGACATTTAATTTCAATTAATTGATACACTAAAACTTTAATCCAGTTTCTCAATTTTGTATTATGTCATTAAAATAGATTCATGTTATATCATGTTTCCTTAGAATTTTAGATGACAAATTTGCAAAGCACTCTTTGTTTATCCATTCACTGCGTAAGGGACATTTAAATTTTTTAGATTTTTAAACTAAGTATAATGCTTATATGAATATTCATGTATAAGGATCTACAGGACTTATACTTGTATTATTTACATAGAGAGAACTAAGTGCAGAATTATTAGCTTGTACAGCAAGACTCTGTTAAATTCTTTGGAAAATTGACATCTTCTAGCATTTTACATTTCTAGGGGGATATCTTGTTTCTAGTTTCTCCACAGGCTAAACAAAATTTGTTTTGCCTGGTATTTTTATTATCTTCAATAAAAATGTACAAAAATTGAAACCTCAATGCAATTTTTGTTGTATTATTCTAAAGGCTAATGATTTGTAACATGATTTTATGTATTTATGGATAATTGATACAGTAAAATACTTTTGTTATATGTCTCTTGATGTGTTATAGGCTGAATTATGCCTTCCAACCAAAGAGAACTTTTGAAGACCTACATTCTAGGATTTACAAATGTGATCTTACACTACATACGGTCTTTGGAAATAACATCAACTTAAGAAAAGTAACACTGAAAAGGGAAGTCCTCAGTAAATAAGATGGTATAATAAGAAGGGACATGGAGAGAACAAACATTTCAAAAAGAGTCATATAGGGAGCCGGGCGGTGGTGGCGCATGCCTTTAATCCCAGCACTTGGGAGACAGAGGCAGGGGGATCTCTGTGAGTTCGAGACCAGCCTGGACTACAAGAGCTAGTTCCAGGACAGGCTCCAAAACCACAGAGAAACCCTGTCTCGAAAAACCAAAAAAAAAAGAGTCATATAGGGGGAGAAAAGAATTATCTATCCATCACCAACAAATGCCAAGAATGGACATCATTCTTAAACAGTTGGTAGGGCAAACAAAGGGAGCTACATACAGTGATTCCCTAGGATGGTGGTCCTCTTGACACCTGGATTTTGGAAGTAACATTTGTAAAACAAACAACAAATGTCTCCAGTTTAATCCTTCTGATTCATGCTTGTGTGAATTCCTCGGAAACAGATATATCGTTTGCCCATTTCAAGTTGTTATTCATTTCGTCCCTGTAGGTTTTAGTGTGCTTTGCAGAGTTTATAATTTAGCATAGATGTCATTTATCAATAGTTTCTTTTCATTTGTGATCTTTCATTTTGTATCCATGATCATGTTTCCTGGAAGTGAGTTCTGTGTTTTTAACTGCTAAGCCATACCACTGGTCCTTCCCGTTTTATCTCTCAAGCATCACAGACAGTGTCAACTGGAATTGCCCTTGCATGAGATTTCTAAATAAGCCCTTTGATGGAATTTTGGAAAACACAGCAACGTAAACATAGTTTGTTATAATTAGAGAAATCAGTGAGGCAAACATTCTTGACTAACAATTCCACCTAAGACTTGCTGAACATAGCGGACAATGAGGACTACTGAGAACTCGAGAACTGTAGGGAGCCGGACAGGATCGCCATTGCAAGATGGCGCCACATCCTGTCTTGTTGTAAACAACCCCATATTTGGCTTATGCCTTTGAGAGCTGCGTGTCCCCCGCTTCCCACATGCGCAGTGAATAAGGGTCCTTTGGGCCTATCCCGATGCAGTCTGGTGTCAGCTGATGGTGGCAGCCAATCACAGGGCGACCCATGTGCCAATTCCCT
>NC_022009.1:30865517-30872898 GCF_000317375.1 Microtus ochrogaster | reverse complement strand
AAAAAAAAAAGACTAGCTATCGCCTAGCTGTTCACTCAGATTCATGTGGAATTCTCTACTTTTGACAAGCAGAATCCCGTTTGCTTTAAACTTCCAAAGACTTGGAAAATCAAGCTTTCATTTTGCCTCTCGTATGACCTGTAAATAATTCCAAATTCCTAAAGTCATCAATTCCACTGTAACAAGTCTAGCTGGCTTTGCTGCTCCTTGATTGTACTTTTAAGAGTGTTAAGCTCTGGATTAAAAAGATGAAAAAGAAAAGAAAAGAAAAAATATCCATGCTCTGCCTGGTTTTCCCTCCTGAATAAGAGGCCAGAAAATAAATGTTTGCACCTTTAATGACCTCCATTGTCCTGACTTCACAGAATCCCCAGAGGGTAGCTAATCCTTTGGAACAATACAGTACAGATGTTTCACAGGATAAGAAAGCTAATTCCAGACCAATCAGATTCACTCCAAATGTCAGCAAAGCAAAACAAAGTGAAAAAATGGGACAAACAGACACAGCTCTGCAGTTTGATCTACCACTCAAGACGGGTCATTCTTCAGTAAGCCATTTCTGCTTTGTTAGGGCCACGAGAGTCAGTTTCTCCTTAGTGGAAACTGCCTAGTGCACAATGGTATTTTACACTAACAATGTTTAACATTCATAGAAGTCTCCTAAAGAAAAAAACACTCCAGTTTACATGGTGAAAGCACATGTTGCCTCTCTTTACTCTGTGGAGTTTACCACTAGACAAGAGTTTAGAAGTAATCATTTTATGCCTGACTGATAAACATTTCATCTGTGCTCAACAATCTGACGCTTGGATTGAGGCAGACCAAAAGTCCCCAAATTTCCACTGTAATACTGAAAATTTTCTTTGCCTCAAGGAAGTAAGGTCACATAAATTGCTGGAATCTTTCAGATTAATGATATATTTATTATTACTTGCATGTTTGTGGAAAAGCGAATTTGAGTACTATTAACTTCAAGGTTATAAAATAATACAATTTGATATTGATAGTAAATTGATTGTTTCTTATATAAATTTTATTTTACAATTTCCTTTTTCAAAAACAAATAGTTGCTTATTATAATGTGTTCTTGAAACTTTCCTTGGGGTGGGAAAGAAGAGGAGAAAGAAAACCTCTTGATTTTTGCCCTTGAAATAATGGTAACAATTATTGTACCTGTAAAACTATAATATTTTCTTATAAAAACTATAAAGTATTAATAAATTCCTATTAAAATAGACAAGATATAAAAGTGATATGAACTATTAGAGGCAAAAAAAATCTATTTTGTACTTCTGGTATTATGTTAGGTTAGACTTGCAGTTTCGTTTAGAGTTATGTTTAAAAAATAGCTACCATATAAAACTACAAGAAAGTCAAGGAATTTGTCCTGTTTATGAGATACTAATACTATATATTTTAAAATATATATACTGTTTTTAAGCCTTGTTAGCCATCCACTTTCATCTGTTAGCAATGAAGAATCATTCCACGGTTACTCTGCGGCTTGAGTCCAATGGAATTGTTGAAAGATAATATAGAAATAGCTTATTTTACTAACAACACTGGAAAAGTTATCCTACAACATAATTTCAGTTGAATTTTCAAACTGAAAATAAAAGAAATAATAAAATATTGATTCTATTTACACATGAAGAAAGAAAAAACTATATGTCCCATAAAGTTTAATTTTATTTTGTTCAAATCGGCCTAAGGCTATTATTACAGCTGAGACTATGCAAAGCCAGCCTTTCTTTTAGATTTTCCTGGCCTCATTGTGTAATCTGTTTCTTTTTGAAAAAAAGAAGAGACATTTATTCTTATGCTTATTTGCTAATCATTTTCAAATTACTTTTTTCTATAAAATGAGTAATTTATTTGTTTAAAAGAAAAAATCTATATATATATATATATATATATATATAGTTTAACCTATATCTTGTGGACCATAGTCTGTATCTATAGTCCAGTTTAATTTTTGGGGTTTGAAATAATTAGCTGTTGAACAACCTGTGTGCTTCCTGAATAAAGACTCTTACATAAGTCTCTGTGTGTGTGTGTGTCTATCTCTTTCATAAACACACACACACACAAACACACACACGCACGCACGCACGCACACACACACACACATGAAAACCAGGAAAAAAATATAACAATAACCTACAAAAACAAATTCCTTTTCTACCTTTTTCTCACCCTCCCTCTTGGGCTTCTTGTCTGTCTTTGATTTACTACCCAAGTTCCTTAATTCTCTCAATTTTGTTAATCTGTCATATTTTTGTACATTTAAAACTATACAACTCTTTTGTTGACAAAGACAGTTGACAGTAAAGTGGAAGTAAAAGCAAATAAAATGTTAGAATATTCTGGTAGTTCTAACTGGTAAATTAGCATAATTATTTAGCAGATCATAACTTGCACAGCATTTGTTCTCTAAATCCCTTCCTTTTTCATAGTCTTGTATATCCCAGGTTGGCCAATAGTAACCTCAAATTTTTTTTATTCCTGATTCTAATTGCCGAGTGCTAGAATGATCACAGTCTCTGAGTTCCTGGGATGCTGGAGAGGAGTTCAGCGCTTTGGTGGGTGACAAAGCCTTGTAAGAACTGAGTTACATCTCTAAGCCCATTATTTTAAAAATGCTTTTGTCCTTCTTCTTGTGTCTTCTTATTTCCTCATTTTTTCTTTCTTTTTCTTAATGAATATTATTACCATGTTACTGGAACTCTGAATTAGAGTTCAACTTTACTAACAGACTTATGACCAGCTCATTAACAGATTTCATTCCTGCTAATTTTCCTCAAAGTTACTCCCATCCAAAAGCAAATCAGTAAGGAGACCTGAACTCTACCAAGATGGTTCTTTTGTGATATGTTTTGCTAAGGGTGATTTCTGCAGTATGGCTGCAAATCTCCTGCTATGTGCCAGGGTACCCTCTATCTCAGCATGTGCTCAGATATCACCCTGACAGTTGAAAAAAATGAAACCAGAGACTGAGTAGTACAATGTACAGTTAAGTGGTTCACACATAAATGATGACATGGCCTTTGCACTCACACAGATCCTTATGGAACACAACTAAAGATTTTCTTTCTTCACATGGATGCTGACTTAGCTGATCATGCTGTTCTCATAAAAAACTTAATTCCAAACTTTTGGTTAACAACAACAACAACAAAATAAGATTACCTAAGCCAAACTCTTTGAAACTGTGAAATATTTGGAAGTTAAGAATTTTTTTTTATGAAATAATAAACATTTGGTTATGAAGATGAGAAAAACAATCCAGTGCTTGACATTAGCTGCTGGTTGTATTCAAATAATACAAAAAAAGATTATTCTGCAAACGTTTTTGCATAAGCAAAGCATGAGAGCTTCATTAGATTAATAAGCTTTCATTCTGAAATCTGTTATATATCACCATTAAAACACCATTGATAAGTAGTTAGAAAAATATTATTTTAAATAAGATAAAATTCATGAGAATTGTATTAAGTAAGCATTTTGATTTATTATATGAACTCTATCCTTCTCAAATGCTTGTAGTCTATTCACAGGTTTAGGGGACTAGTTTTTAAATTTTTAATCTTCAAAGTCTTAGCAACAAGGAAACTATGCACGGAGATAACTACCTGGACATCTGTGAGGTCGTCCATCATTGTGTAGACATATTTTATTAGAGTCGACATTTCTGTTTGGAACTACAAGTGGGCGAAAACTTATTTAACACAATAGGAATTTTCTGGTCACGTGCCATGTTTCCTGATCCATTGTGTTTGGTACCAGGAAACAACTTGGCTTGAGTTGCTGAGAGATCCATCAGCAACTGTAAAAACTTTATCACTTCCTGAGCGCAGGCATGCAGGAAGTGGATGTAAAAACAATGATTTGGAAGGGGAAAGGACACTGAACAGTCAGAAATAGACTGTGCACATTTAAAACTTACATGCCATCTCCTTGTTGAAAGCTAGAAAATCATTCTATAAATATACCTAGACCTCATCTCACAGATAACATGTATCTTCAGAGATAAAATTAAACATAGACATAGTTACTTTATGCCTTACTTATTTCTTTTTTTCTATTTCTGATTGTCTATGTTGGAGTTAGAATCCATAGCTTTCTGAATGATTTTAAAGTCAAATATAACTGTAAGATTAACATTTTAAGAGTACAGTGCCTGTTGTATAATCATTAATGCCTGAATTTTGATAATAAGCATCCACATTAAAGTAGAGCATGTACATGCATGTGCAAAAATATGCATGTATCACATACAAGGGTAAAAACCTCAAAAAAGTAGATCTCAGTGTGTATTACAGAGCTAGAAAGAAAATAATAGTAAAGACGATATATACTTAGAAACACTACCAAAATATTAATTTCCATCTATAATGGTTAGTTTTTGCATTATAAGGAGATATGATATTGCCCACAATGAAAAATCAAGTGAGAAAGAATATTCATGGATTATTATTTCTGACAATTAATTGGATACACTAGATTTGCATTCTAGTGACCAAGACTAAAATTTTCAAGACTAAGGAAAAGAGGGTAAAAAGATAGATTCTTCTTAACCATTGAAAGGAAAAATATTTAGATTTTCTAAATCATTTAGTTGATGAATTTAATCTGCAGTTGGTTGGTTGCTATGATCTGGGGAAAATCTAATATGCATAAATATGTGACTCAATTTTGAAGATTCCTGACATCAAAGGATTTTTTTTTTCTCTTTCACAGCCCATGATATTGTTGGATTTGTTCTCTCTTCCTTACCTCATCCTGGGAAGATCCTCCCACCAGCTTGTCCAACCAAAGAAGAAAGAGAGAACTAATGAAATGTATACAGGCATTGAACAGAAACATGGAATACTAACATAAATCTCATATTGTATTGTAGAATATTTCTCTTCCTCTCTAACCTATTACCACAACAATGGGGATTTGATAATAAAAAAAAACCAATTATTGGTAGCTGAAATATATGCAGTAAGAGGAGAACACTTTTTATGGAAGTCCAAAATTATAGGAAATATCCTCAGCAACACCAACAAACAATCTCAACATAGATGTGAAAAACATTTATGGCAAGTATTAAAGCTAACTTGATTCCTAGCTAACAGAAAAATTCTTCCACTAAAGTGTTATTTATCTAAATAGGCACTGGGTTTTGATCCTACTGCATGTACTGGCTTTGTGGGAGCCTAGTCTGTTTGCATGCTCCTTCCTAGACCCGGATGGAGGGGGGAGGACCTTGGCCTTCACACAGGTCAGTATTGTGATTGGAATACCCACAGAATCAGCTGACCCAAGATAGTGGGAGATCACTGACTCCTGACTGTCCAGCTGAGGAACCTGCTTAGGACTGAACTAGAGCCTCTGATTGTGGATGATAGTAGTATGGCTTGGGTAGGTTGTGGGTCACTAGCAGTGAGACCAGGATTTATTCTTAGTGCATAAACTGGCTTTTTGGAGCCCATTTCCTATGGAGGAATAGCTTGCTCAGCCAAGATACAGAGGAAAGGGCCTTGGTCCTGCCTCAATGAGATGTGACAGACTCAGTTGATTCCCATGGGAGGTCTTACTCTCTCTGAGGAGTGGGTAAGGGTGGAGTGAGGGGAAAAAGAGTGAGAAGAGGGTAGAGAGGGCAAATTGGGATTAGTATGTAATTTAAAAAAATGGATTACTTAATAAAAATTAAATTTAAAAAAATCAACACGCCAGAAAAGAGAAAATAGTAGAAGAAAGCCTTAGTTTCAGATGCTAATAAGTTTCTAATTTCTTTTGACTTTATTTTTCTGATTGCATTTTCCCACTGCTTAGCAGGGAGAAGATATGTTGGGTTACAATGTGATGGGTTGTTTACCCATGGGCATATTTCCAACAGAAGTATTTATGATTAAAAAAATGTGTAGAAAAAAAAGCAACTAAAGCATAGTAACCTAGATGTTTGCAGGCATTTTAGAGCATTTCCACTTTTAAAAATGGAAAAAATTATTAGATTTTATATAGCACAATGATAAAATGATATTAACAAGGATGAAGGATTGTGGAGAGAGAATCTGTTTCTTGTTGTCCATTATCCATCTCCTTTAATGTGAAAAGCACTTTTTTAAGTCAAAAGGCAAATTTATACTAAATCATTAGTTACTTTTTATTCTCTGTGCAAACACTTTTCTATAATTTGTAGAATCTGAGAGTAAACAGTTTACCTCATTAGCATTGTCTAGGAAATAATCACACAGGTGTGTGTAATTTAGTTCTATAGTCAACAAGACAGTCATATGTCTATGATAATCCTTCTTCTGAATTTAAGTGAAGTTGAATTATTTTTACTTTACCTGAAATAGCTCTGTGATTCAAGTGCAATCACTGTAACCATGCTACATAAACTTCAACAGAGGCTTAATTTATTCTAAGATTTCACAAAACAATGACTAATTTTTCCAAAGATACACATAGACATATTCACATCTGAAATTTCAGTGAACTCTTTAAAAAATATTATGATAGTCTCCATTTCTACCATGAACAAAACTATCTCCCTATTTTTCTCATTTCAAAGATAGAAATAATGGTGAATTTACTTATATTGCTCTCAAGCCGTGTACCTTACAATGTCAACATTAGACAGAGTAGAAAAAATACTATTGATTTCAAGTTAGAGAAGTTCCAGGCGACAATATTAGTGATGCCAAGTAAACAGTTGTGGAACTTGGAACAAAGCAGTAACATATGCTCTCTCAATTTCTACATCTAACAATAAAAGAAATCATGTTCATTCAGCAATATTATCTGTGAGGAAAAAGTGTGCCTTTTAGTTTGGGGGATTTTTTGTTGCTATCATTTTTTTTTTCATTTTCATGAAAGATAAGATCATTTAGAAAGAGAAAAAAAACTCAACTGAGAAAACTCAGTAAAAATGGCATGTAGGTATGGCTGTGATGGTACATTTTAAATTAATGATTGATGTGAGAGGTCCTAACATACTGTGGAGATTACGATCCCTAAACAGGCAGTCTTGGAATATATAAAACATTGAAATAGACATGGCCAGCAAGCCAATAAGCATTGTTCCTCTGTGGCTTTTGCTTCCGTTCCTACTTTCAAATTCCTGCTTTGACCTGTTGTTCTGACTCTCCTCAGTGATAGAGTGTTACCTGAGTGTAGCAAGATTAAACAAAGCCTATCCTTCTTAAGTTAATGTTGATAGCAGTGTTAAATCATAGGAAGGACAGAAGTCTAAGTTAGGAAGCAATAAACTATTGGTTCTAAAACCTGGATATTCAAATTGTAAATGTCACCTTCTCAGCCTATCATAAACAAACTATTGCATTCATCTTGGAATAGTGGTAATTTCCTATAACAAAGAGGAGAGAGA
>NC_022009.1:30848099-30865402 GCF_000317375.1 Microtus ochrogaster | reverse complement strand
ATGTCATTAGACTGACAAATGAAAAATGGATTTGTGTTCCATTTAGTCATGAGAATTAGACATAGCAGCAAATTCATTCAATAACCTGGTTTTCATGTTTTCTTGATTTAATTGGATAATTTCACAAATGATGAAACTGATATTATCATCAGATTAAGTGCAAAAGTCTATTTCTATACTAACCATAAAAATGATTGACATTTTATTAAATAAGCAGAAAAAGATGAAGTTGGTCTTTTTTTTTTGTCTTAAGAAAGCTTGATATCATGGCAGTTAAGGTAACACAAACACAAAATAAGAACAACCTTTACTCATTGATGTTCATTTTAATAAGATTGTACTTAAATGCTCCTCATATCACCAAAGGATTATACCTCCATGGTAGCTAAGCAAAAAGTTCACAGTTATTCTGATGCAAGGGATGAATTGTATACACAATTATTTTGAATGCAGATTTCCTGCTGCGATAAAAGCTATTTGAACTGAATGATTATCATCATTCCCAGTCCATTGGGAACAGGTTTCATTCATTTAAGAAGTGATATGTGTATTAAGGTTGCTCTAGCCATTAAGTCATTTGCCATCTGTTTCACTGAAGAGGGGTTCTGAAAGAAAGGTAATACATAGACTCTGGATAATATGAAACTCTGGCTGCCATGATTTGGAAAAACATTTATCTCAGGAAAAGAGCAACATATAAAGGCATCCTCTGCAACACGGATGCAGTTATTATAAATATCAACTCAAACATTAAGTCTCACTCTTCCTTGCTCTTTTGCAAGCCACATTCCTCAATTCATTATCTATATTTTTTTCTAGAAAAACAAATATATCAACATTTCTTTTTTTTTTTTTTTTTTTTTCGAGACAGGGTTTCTCTGTGGTTTTGGAGCCTGTCCTGGAACTAGCTCTTGTCAACATTTCTTAAAAGCACATTAAAGTATAAAATCATTCTGTGCACATGCATGCAAAAATGTAGATTGAAATGGATATGGTGGTACATGCCTTTAATCCTACCAAGATGAGGCTACGACAGGAGCATCACAAATTCAAGACCATCGTGTGCTACATAACGTGACACTGTCACAAACATAAAGGCAAATGTGTATATGGGATGTACAACATTAGACATGTTTTTCCAGTTACAAATTAGAGAGATCATTGGATGACAGCAAACAAATTTCTAAACTCCTCATATTTTTAAATATTATTCACTTAGGATTTGTTGTTGCTAATAATTTTCTCTGAATGTTCTGCTTTATATTCCAATAATATCAGACAAGTCAACAGAAAATGAAAAGAAAAAACAGAAAACAATTCAAAAGCATTGCTGAATAAATATGTGCTCTTCAATAACATGATATTAACAATTCTGTATTGGGTGCCGAAAATTAAGCAAAGGGAAGTTGATATAATACAGTATTCAAAAATATTAAAAGCATTTTACATGGGGAAATTTATATTAACAAAGTGAAAATTATCAACTGTCTGAAAAACCTTTCAGTGTACATGGTGTGATCTGGAGAAAAAAAATACTTGCAGTCACTACCTCTGTTTTCTTTAAATTGTGACATGTCTTCTCCAGTTCAGTCAAGACTCTGAAGATATCAGTGAAGACCTTTTTTTTTTTCATCAAGATGACTTAATTAACAGTTTTCTTGTGGCAGGATAACTGTTTATAAATTTTATAATTAAAATCCAATAAACATAGCTGACCTTTAAAAACTTATAATACAAATTTTGCTATTTAGATTTATTAAACTATATGGAATCAAACATGAATAAAAAGCTATTACAGAAATGTAACAGCTTACAGAACAATGGGGCTATGTTTTACTCACCAGTTAAAAGGCAGAAAGAATTTTAACAGCCTTTCTGACATTTAGATACAGAAAGTAATCATTGAGATAGAATGATATTATTATAAAGTCAGTCAGTATTCCCAACAGAGAGAGTGAATCTTGTAGTATATATAACTTGCCTTGCAAAAATCACTGGACAACAAACTACAAAGCATTTATTCAATGTTTTCAGTCTAATGTAAATCTTAAAGGGCCAATTCCCGGGATACATAAATGTCTTCTGCCAACAAGCCATTAAAACACTTAGATGCTGCAAGTGATATTGTGAGCACTGTGATTTTGACCATGAATGCCGCGCACCTCGCCCCCGTGTCTGCGATCTGTGTGCTGGCACCCAGTTCGCCAGCTTCGGGCAAGGTGCTGGAGGTTAAAATACACAGACACACACAGACAGAGAGACAGTGACACGGGTCATCCTTGAATTCCCCAAGAATGTCCACTTTACTGCATTCAGGGGCAGATTATATAGAGATAGCCACGCCCTAGCCAAACCCACCAGAAACCACTCTCCTGCCATCAGGAACTCCTGAAGGTCTCATTCTCAGAGCAGCTGTAGGCACCCAGATCAGGGGAAAACAAGTTGTTTACAAGCAATTCAGAATCTGGGGTCTCACTGCTCCCAGCATTGAAGACTCTGAAGATTCTTCAGAGGTATAAAGATAAAGACGACTCAGTTCTGACTTTTCATAAGATATTCAATATTCCTGTTTCTTGAGACTAAGCCGGGTCTCATTTTAAATGGTCTGCATCTTTATCAAGGTTATTTTTGCTCCTCTTCCACAGCCAGACTAGAAGCTGAAGCCATATGGTCAATGACGCAGTAGGAGAGCAAGGAAAGGAAAGCAGACACTACATACAAGACTACCATTGACCAAGACAGACAAAAGCACAGCTGTGCAAAACTCCCAAAAGCAAACAATTCCCCACCTTATTTCTAGTTCAGTTCAACTAATAGACACTCTCACATCATCCTAGACACTGTGTTTATTTTCCTGATGATTTCCTTGTAATCTGTTTCAGATTATCTTTGCTTACAGAAATATCCTTCTCCCTCAAGATTAGAGACCACCAAGGAACTGCATATGCAAACACAGAATTATCATTCCTGTACCCAGAATTTAGAATACTCTTTAATCTATTGCTGTTTCAACATAAGAACAATCACACACACACACACAATATTCACCCAACCACAAAATATCACCAAAGTAACAGTAAAATCCATTTCACTAAATTATAAGGCTAATGGTGCAGTTTTTGAGACATGTCCACACATTGAAAAGTTTTGTAACCATTATTACATTTCTATAAAACTCAAGATTCCAGGTTTCTGACGTATTGATGTAGAATGGACTTTGCCTCAAGTTCAGAAAGACAGAGAAGCTGATTAACTTTCATAGATAATGGAACTAATAATTGGTTGCTCATGACTGGAGTAAATGTTATGCTGGATAGTGCTCACAAAACATTTCTAGTGTTAGTTCTAATTATTTGGGGCTAAATGTAAAAACAAAAGCACCCCTTGATTACTGAGTTTCATCAAGGAATGTGATAATTAATTCACACAGTTTTTATGAACCAGCATAATTATGTGGTGAGTTGATGATAGATAGATAGATAGATAGATAGATAGATAGATAGATAGATAGATAGATAGATAGATAGATGATAGATAGATAGAGATAATAGAAATAGATACAGAGTGATGGTACATACATATATACATAACATATATACATAAATGTGCATAAATAGGTAAGAGGAGACTAGTTATTAGAATTAACTTAGGCAATAAGAAGGTAAAGATAACAAAATATGTGACAGTGTTTCTTTTGTAAAATAGAAAAAAAAACTAAACATGACAAGATTAAAGACAATAAAATAAAACAAAAGTTATCACTTCTAAGTTGGACACACAACCCAATAGAAGAAAAAGAGTCCCGATTGCAGGCATAAGAATCAGAAATCCCTTCATTTTCATGGTCAGAAGCCTCATTAAACACTAAGGTAATAGCTGTAATATATACACAGAGGACATGGTGCAGACCTACGTAGGCATTGTGATTGCTTCTTAATATCTGTGAGCTTATTATCTGTAAACTTATCTTGCTTAGTTGGTTTAGAGGGACTTGTTCTCTTGGTGACCTCTAACCTTGTGGCTTTTATAATCTTGCTGCCTCCATTTTTTGAGGGATTCCCTGTGATCTAATTGGAGGGAGGGATTTGACAGAAACATTCAATCTAGACTCTCTCTTTAAATAATGTCTGACTGCAAGTTTCTGCACCTGTTTACATCTGTTGTTGGAGGAAGCACTTCTTATGGATGACTCGATAAGTCACAACATTAATATGTGAATGCACAAGAACACCATTAACTGTCATTTTCTTTTTTTTTAACTCTGATTTTACACTAAGTCTCTAGTCTCTGGTTCTTAGTTGCACAGACAGTATCAGAGATGGGATCTTTTTCTTGCAGTTGTTCATAACTCAAATCTAAAAGCATCTGGCTATGCCCAAAAGTTTTGTCCCCTAGTTGCACTAGCATATTTTGCAAGGATAACAGATTGTAAGTTAAAGGATTTGTGGCTGAGTTGGTGTTCATCTTTCTCTACAGGAGTCTTCAGAGTTTTTTCCTACACAAAAGAGAATGGAACCTAGGGGATTCTCCATATAGATAGCAGTTCAACTTCTCCTGGTTCAACGAATTATGTAGGTGTTGTCTTCTGCATAACACTGTGATTACCCAGCAGTGTTCCTGCAATTTGTAATATCAAGCAACTTTCCAAAAAAATCACCAAAGTATCACAGCCATCACAGTGTAGTAGAGTGTGAGATATATTTTATAAGAGAGTTCACCTGTAAATACTTTATTTTATTTTCTTAGAATTATTATTGATTTCATACAATTTATTGAAAATCATGAGAAATTATGAAAGTTTTAAGAATTTTGTAGTTATTTCTCAGGAGAAACTTAAAAACTTTGGACAACTGACTGATAGTATTTTCTTTGAATCAGTTGTGTTTCTGTTCCCAAAACATTCTCTATACATGACTGTTTGAATATATGTGTGCATACATTATATGCTATACCATGCATGGTTACACAAAACTATGGTATTACTAAGTGGCATTGTCCCATAATGTTTTAGTAAATAAGATAGGAAAACTGCAACTGTTTCTCACCGCCCTACTCACAAACAATTCAATATTCCAAGCCCACTTTATTCCACCCTCAAGTAAATAGCACAGTCGGCCAGCTTAATTTTCCTCCAGCAGATGAAGAGATGACCATACCATGACTAAAGTTATTACAACGCATCTGCATGGCCACAGAAATCCAGTATGTCTAAAATTACATGCATTTGTCTAATTTTATATGTAATGTTTTACTTTCATAAATTATAATGGCATCTGACATAAAAGTTTATCAAATTCAATTATTAAAGTAGGTGTTGTTGGGGGCAACACCTTGGGAAAACTCAGATTTAGAGATCTTTGTCTTTATTAAAAAATCCATCTGTTCAAAAAAATTTAACAGAAGAGTCAAAGTTAAAGAAACTTTAGGAAGGGCAATGTGCAGCCCAGGACCTCTCTGAAGCTTTATGTTTCTCTTGCTCACTTTTTCAGACCAGGTCAAGTTGATCTGGTTAGAAAAAAAGAAAAAAAAATGAGTCTCAGCACTGAGTACTACAATTTCATAGTGTTCTTCAAAACAGATTTATGATAGAGCAGACATTTTCAGACTTGGAAAATTTGGAAACAATTTACTGAAATAATGAGTAGTCTCAAATATATCGACCAATCAAAGTGTGTTACTGATGCTCTCCTTCACCTTGTGCCTTTTCTGAGTTTATGCTACTCCTTGGAAAACTGTTTTTATTTTTAATGGTATTTACAATGTACATTTTTTTTCTCCTAAAAGGTAGCCAAAGGACAATGCCCAGAGGAGCAATTTTTCTCAACATTGAAATCTTCAAGAAGTACCAGCTGAGAAAGTGTTGTCCAGCCACAGCCTAACATTGTCAAAGAAGATTTTTCAACATGTGACTCGTTTTCTTTAGAATTGGGGTGATCATATTGTTCAAGCAGTTTTCCATAATTACACTCGAAAAGAACTAATTTTGTGTGTATAGAAGAGTAAGGCACCTGCAGTTCTATACAATGCGATGTATTGCTACAATGTCATGCAGCTGGATGAAGTAGGCTTCTGCTTGAAAAGAATTCCTGTCATTATGGCATCACAGAAGCAAGAAATTGGATCGCCACAGTCCCAAACATGCAAATTTGATTCTCCCCAAACTATAAACGTGCATCTTGGATGCATCATCTTTCCAAATTCTAATATTAAAAACAACAGAATATAAAGGTGATTTAGAACAAATATCACAGCTTGTGTCCTGAAAATACCCAACAAGATATTTTCTAAAGATTTAACAACACTTGCCATTCTGCCCGTACATTGTGAAATGAAGCACACGTGCCTTCCCTTCACAACTCTGTCATGTGCTTCAGTGGTAAGAGAAGGAGGGCAAAGCAGAATTTAAGCTTCCACTTTAATCTGTTTACACTGTGTGGACGATAATAAATGTGTGATGAGAAGTCAGAAACAGGAAAGGAGTCCTGCTGAACAGATCCCAACAAGATGACTCCACTGCTCACAGGTTCTAATGCCAAACCTGATGACATTGTTTGCTCTCCCAAATGAACATGCTGGAAGAAGAGAACTCACTCCTACAGGTTGTCCAGTGACCTCTACACAACACTCCTTCCACAATAAAAAAAATGAATGAATAAATAAATAAAGTGAAGTGTTAAAAATGAAGACCTAGATGTGGTGCCTTAGCCTGGTAAGTTCAGAGCTCATTGCTCAGGATGCATGAAAGATTACATGAGAGAATCACTGTAAGCGGGCAATCTTCCTGAGCTTCAAAGAACTCCCTTCTATAACCTTCTAGATGCAGATAGAAACCATTGAATTTACTTCAATCATACATATAAGAGCAATGCATGAGGAAAAGCCCACTATCTAGCAGTAGAATGGAAGTGAATTAGGACAACTGTTTTGCTTTAAAGTTGACTGCAACTAGTCCTATGATCTCCTGATGGTATCAACACTCTGAATCCAACAACTCTAGGCAGCATGTTCTGGCATGATGATATTGTAAAGTGTGGTGATTATAAAAAATAATACTGTACTATTTAAGAAGGTTAGAATAAGGTATCAGAATGTTTCACCATAACATAACAATCAATGCTTGAGAAAGACAATTTTTAACTAATTTAAACATTCTTTAAATGTCCTTTGAAATCTGGCATGGCATGACACTAATTTTACATATTCATTTGATTCTCTTCCTCTACTTAAAATAAAGCTAATTTAAATTTAAAATATCACAAAAGTAAAAGTGGGAAGTAATAGTAAAGTGAATGTCATTTTATTATTACTTTCATGATTTAAAAAAAAAAGTGGTTTTCAAAGAACTGTTTAAGAATGCCAAATGGAGCTGGGAGGCGGTGGTACATACTTTTAACCCCAGCACTCGAGAGGCAGAGGAAGACTGATCTCTGTGAGTTCAAAGCCAGTCTGGTCTACAGAGTGCCAGGACAGGCTCCAAAGTTATATGGAAACTTTGTCTCTAAAACAAAAAACAAAAAAATAAAAAACCAAAAAAAGGAAAAGAAAAAGAAAAATAAGTGAAAAATGATGTGTTCATGTTCAGCATTTACTATGAAAAAAAGTATGTTTTATGTACAGCATTTACTGTGGAAAATAGTGTATTTACAAACTTGATGTGAAATGCACATTATATTTTTTAATAATCTCTGAGAAACAGTTGTGTCTCACAGGTCAGAATACTATAAAAATATAGTAAGAATTTTTAAACATTTTTTAACACATCTCTGCATACTTGTAACAAATTCAATTCAGTTTTATTTGGCTGCATTTTTAACTAATTTTAGGGAAACATTTTATTTGTGGAACCTGGTGCAAAGGAAGACAGCTGAAGTTAAACTTTATTAAGATTCCAACTTTACTGGATATTTTATAAATGTTTTATATAGATTGTTTTAAATAATAGTTCTTTCAAGTTGGTATTATTATGTTTAACATTTGCTAACATAAGAACATGTGTGGGTATGTATGTATGTATGTATGTATGTATGTATGTATGTATGTATCTGTGTGTGTAAACTCAGTCTAGTTTTGAACATGCTACGTTGCTATGTATATACTTGACCTTCTGATCCTTCCAAAGATAACTCCTTGATGGATTTACAAGTTTGAAAAAGTACAATTACTTTTACAAACAAAATGCTGTATATTGAAAACAGGGATAGACGTAGACCATGCCAGGCAAAAATTCTCTACAAACTGAGTTATATCGTCAACTTCGAGTACTTCAGATTCGGTGTCTATAAAAAGAACAGCGGCCAGGATACGCCAAGAATCTTCACACTTTATCTCGTCACTGTTCTATTTCTAAAATGCATCCTACTTTGAGGCAGATACTAGAGCCATATTTTTTTTTACTTTTTACAATAAATAAAACTGTATCTATAAGAAGTACCTAGTCCAACGTTTAGTAATTTGAGGAGAGTGTGTTGAGTGTAAAAGGAAACAAAAAGTCAAAGTTATTAACATGGAAAACATTAGGGCTATCCCTCCTCTCAGGGTAAGGGGAGCTAAACAGGTTAAAAGGAGTAAGAACGACCATGAAATGAATGGTTGACCATAGCCCTGCTCTGAGAAGGAAGACAGTGTTGCAACAGTATCCTACAGAGTAGGCACATTGTGTCAATGACCCATGTAAAGTTCTTCCTGCAGGGTGCAACGTCATTCAACACAAAAGAGCAAGGTGCTCCATGAATGAAGTCGCCCAACACAGATTGAGAGTGGGGTTTAAAGGGAAATAACTCAGAAGTGGATGCAGGAATTAATTGTCAGAAAATGTCATCACTCAGAACAAATGATCACAGTCTTGTCCAGCTAGAACAGGAATTCCTTGAAATCAAAGCTACTTGAGAAAGACTGCAAAGTACACAATGGTTCAGGGACGTCATTCTCCCACACTGGAAAGGAAACTTGGTGCATACAGTCCAAAATCAGTTTCATACATGTATCCACAATACCTCTGTCCTCTCAGTTCTGTTCTCAAGACCAAACTTCTTCAGCATACATGCAGAGCAGCCACAAGATACGATTAAACACCCCGCTGTCTAGTCCTGATACACTACTCTTACTCTTTGAGAGCAAGTAGAATTTTGATCTCCAAGGTAAATTATTATCTGATTTTTTGTGAAGCAGTTTCCAGATCTCAGCAGATTCTTGGAGGTAAACACAAACATTTCTGCAAACAAAGCAAAACTTCTCTGGAAAGCTCCCCAGTTTTATATGAATAAAATATAATATGTGAAGTTCATGTTGCACTATTCCCACTTTGCTGTACTTAGCAGTGCTAATATTAACAAAGCACTATCTATTTTAAATGTACGTCTCAGGTGAAAGTTATTGAGGCAATTTTAAAGTAACTCTTAAGCCTTCAATAAAGAGGATTTAAAATTACAACAGACTATAATTGGCCAGCATTTTTGGGTTTGATGGTTATTAATTAAAATTCCTGTTACTCCTTTACTCACCTTAAAGCAGGTGAGCTGAATGCAGGTTGTAAGCGTTGTCCCACACATCAGGAGTGGTACTGTCCATTCTTATGAAGGATGCAAGACTGGAACAGGAAGAAACATTCTGCATGACTGAAATGGCAAAGCAAACAGAAGCCCTGTACCTAGGTAACTGAAGACAAGTATAGGGAGACATAGTTGTTGGATGGCAAAACCAGATTTGAATGCAATTTGAAGTCTATGAAAAAATATCTCTAGAAGGATGGGATCACATTGTAGATCTCAAAGCAGATGAGTAGTACTCTCAGATACACAAAACCATACAGACACACACACACACAGACACACAAATGCATGCACAATCACAAATGTTCAATGCATATATATCCTTCCATATATATGAGAATACTTACATATAAATGTGTGTGCATGTGTGCATGTATATATGAATTGTATTGATTCTGTTAGCCTCACTATTTTCAATGATAAAGCAGAAGTGATAATAGCATGATAGTAGATGATAATAGTAGTGTGATTTACTATATGTTAAGAGATCAGGAACATACATATAAATGGCTAGCCTTGTGAATATTATTATTATTATAAGTTTTCATTCACTTTCATATAATAAAATTTTTATTTTAACAAATTATACTTTTATATAGTGCACTACAGTCACTTTGACTTCTAACTCCCCTATCTCATTCTCTCCAAAGCTCTGTAATCCCTTCCTTTATTTCCAATTAGTTACCTCCACCATGATGTACCTCCATTTCTTCCTTTCTCCCTTCCATTTTTCCTTCTTTTCTTCTTCCTCCCCTCACCATTCTTCTTTCATTTTTCTCTTGCAAGGTGCAGGCTGTCAAACCTGCTCTACTCTTGTAAATATCGTACCATATCTAGAAGGCAGCACCGCTCTATACTCCTCCCAATTCTTTGGTCCTCAATCTTCTTTCAGAATTGGACTTTCAGGTATAGTATGAGAGATGCCACCGCTCCAAAAAAAAGAGTCATGTTGAAGAACAAAAGGACAAAAGCATGTTATCACTACTAACTAGAAATCTGTCAGGAAAGTGTCTCCAGTCAAGCTCAGTTTCATTCTCTGGTCATGTCTGGAGCTACCATTCTCACTTTGAAACAAAGCACATATTTTCCTGCCACCATTGCAAGTGTGTGGGTACCTGTTCTTAATATTAATCTTCTAGGTAAAAACACTGTCGTAATTTTATTTCCATCTTACAATGACAAATGTGACTTCCTACACATGTATAGTGTGACAAAGAAAGACATCTGCTTGAGATTGGTGAGTCGTCCCAGAAGCTACAGTTGTACAAAATAGTTTGTTTACATATTACTGATTTGAAGAACACCTGTCAAGAATTCATCCCCCCCCGATTCTTTAAAGAAATGAATTATCTGCATGTGTGCATATGATTACAAATGTTTAGTAAAAGCAATGCATGAAGTTAGAATAAACAAAATGGATGATTGTGAAATGAACTTTGGCTCTTAGCCTTAACTGAATGTTTTCATACTCCAAAGGCCACAGGTTGAAAAGTGAACCCTCAGTGTGGCTGTGATGGAGGTGAAGTTATAAAAGAAATAGTTAAGACTGAATGATATCATATGGGTTTGATAGGTTAGTGTCAATTTAAGAAGAACCTCCTAAAAGCTTGTCATCTTCCTCCTATATGAAGAGGTCATAAGAGCACAGAAAAAGAAGACAGCCAACTTCAGTGTAAGGAGAAAGTTCTTGCTCTCCTTTGGCAGTTTAATCTTGGAATTCTATTATCTGCAAAATATGAGTATAAAGTTCTTTTTTATGATAGCCTGTTTCATTTTGCTATTGCTTAATAAGCAGATCAATACATCTACTGAGATACAGACTTTTGACATTTTGCACTGGGCAAGCAGAACAAAGAAAACACTCAAGGTCACCTTCTTAGTTGGATCCAAGTCCAAGCCTTGAGGCAGAAAATACATGATTTCAAGTATTCCATCTTTTGGAAAATCTTATTTCAACTTAATACTAGGCTCCCATGGCATTATTATCATGTTAAAGTTAGTAGAACAGAAATCTTATATGCGATTGATCCTGCAAAATAAAATTTGTCCCTTATTATGAATGTGTATTATGTCAAGAAAATGATCATATGCTTGTTTTAATTTCATTTTACAACAACAAGAGTATATGTGCCTGGATGACTCATTTTGAACCCTGAATTTTCATCTGTGATTAATCACCCCTGGACTGGAAAGTGTCTGACTAAGCTTTCCGCTGAGCACAAACCTTCCAGTTTAACGTTTGAAGGCTATACAAGATGTAGTGTCGGTGTGTGTACATGGGGTGGGAGTGAGGATGGCAGAGATGGAAAAGGACTTGGCGAGATTTCTTTCAGTGAAGGATGAGGTGCTGGAGAAGTTCCAGGGGAGGGGAACAAAGAAAATCTCATCAAGGAAATAACATGCAATCCAAGTACTGTTGCCTCAAAACAAAGGAAACTAGCTGATCACGAGACATGTTCTGAGGTTGAAAGTAACTCAGCCTCTCCACATCACAGGAAGGAGCATTAAAATCATATGCTTGGGAGAACCAAGGTCTGCTGGGAGAAAGTTCGAGTTCAATATTTTCAAATATTAGACATAAAACATGTGTTTTCATGCAAGGCAAAGGACAGTCTGTCAATCTTATCCTTCTCTCTCACACATTCTTAAAAACACAAAATAATGAAAAGGGAATAAAACAGCAACTTCTAAAATTACCAAGTTATATGAATTTTCTATTGATAAAACATCCTGAAAAATAACACATGTAGCTTGAAGATGAAAATTTAGCAATATAATTAATAAATTTATCTCAAAGCATTCTAAACATTCTCAGATTTGATTTCACTCTAAACACATCAGAGGCACTGGAGGAGGCACCATGATATCAAATTTGATTAGATAAAGGTCAAATCATCCTTAGAATGATCAGTTCTTTACTCCTCAAATGTATGTATACATCCACCATCAAGTGTTAAGACTATCTTGAATCTGAAATATGGCCTAGGTGCTCATATATTTTATTAGCTGATTCTAGTTGAAAGTTCTATTGGACATAGAACATTTTAAAAAGAGAGCATTTCTGGAAGATAGATTCTTAGGAGATTCATGTTTTCCCACCACAAAACCATTTGTGTGTGCTCTTCTTGAAGGACTGAGAGCCCTTCAAACCATGAGCTGGAAACAGACCCTTCATCCTTTAAGTTGTTTCTGTCTCATATTCTATCACAAAATGAGAAGAGTAATTGCTAAAAAAGATATATGAGATAATGAATACAGAGCACTTGCCATATTGTTGATGCTAAATAATTGATTTAAATGAATAGCTACTTAAAATACCTCCTTCATTTTTACTAAAATACTCATCTTAAAAAGGAAGAATTGTTATTAAGCAAAGAAATGTGTGTAATGAATACTGAGTAGAAGCTCTAGGAAATAAAGAAGACAGAACTTAAAAAAAATAAACTTTTGATTTAGAGTGTGTTAAGTATTCAATAGTCCTTCCCTAGAAATTAGAACCTTTGCCTTTCAAGCATATTGATAATAGCACCAATGAAAAAGTGATGACTGCTTACTGAACTAGGATGTATGTTTCTTTATCTGATAAAGCTGTTCTAATGAGAATTGGAGGAAATGTCATCTCTCTCCTTGGCATGTGAGTAGTCTGAGAAAATCAGCAATTGCAGGTTAGAAACAGGGCACTACAGGATCAAATCATCCTGGATATCTCAGTTTTGTAACTGTGCCAGGATAATGTCCAGATGTTTGAACCACCCAGAATACCATGATTTGGCATACCAGACCCAGTGATCTGAAGCAACAAGCATTAAGGACTAATTGTTTTGTTTCATTTTTTTTTTTGTTTTACCTTGCCTTGATTTAATTGAAGAATATAAAGATAGGAGCAAATGTACAAATTAAATCACATTACTTGAAAACAGTGAGACAGATTATGTTATCATTGAAATCACTGGACTGGAAATCACCAGCTTTGGCATATGTGTTATAAGCAGCATATTAATCTACCCAACATTCCCACCTCAGGGAACAAGACAGACTGTGTAATCTTCATTTGTTTAATTATTCCATTAGAAAGAAATAGCACCAGGGACTTGGAGAAATAAAGTAGTCCTTAAGAGCTATTGCTGCTCTTCCAGAGGACTGAAGTTCACCTTCCAACACTAACATCAAGTGTCTCAAAATCACTGGTAACTCCTGTTCCATGGGGATGGATTGGATACCCTGTTATGACCTCAGCAGGCACTGCACTCATGTTCATATACTCCCCTTCACAGTACAAATGTACATATAACTAAAGTGGAAAGAAATGTTTAATGGGGATTACTATCAAATAAGGAGCTTCCAATGAATATTTTTCACATGCATAAAAATTCCTCCAAAGAAATGAGAGAACAATTGAAATCAGACCACATGACCTGAAGTGTTGACCTCATGATGTTGCAAAGATTAATGAAGATGGTTTCGTTTAGGATGTAAGAGATAGCCAATAAAAACCTAGAGTTAATAGGTCAAACAGTGATTTAATTAATACAGTTTCTGTGTGCTTAATTCAAGTCTTGGGAGCCAGGAACAAATGAGCAGCCTTCACTAACAAAATGGAACCCATCATGGACAACTAAATCGATTTAAAACCTGAGAGAGTTTGGGAAGGAATTCTAGACACAAAGACAGAGCACAGCTTCTCGGTTGCAGCATTTTCTCAGGTAGATTCTGTTTGGTAAAGGCAAGCATATCTCATTTAAGAGAGGCTTCCTGATTCAGCTTTAGCTGCAAAAATATTGTAGTTTTTTAAGTGGCCCCAGGACCAAACACTTAAATCGTGTTTATGAAGAAACAATTAATGGTGACAGGGACCATGAAACACCATAGAGTTGGGGCTAAAAATTATGGCTCCCAATGGTAGCTCTGCCTTGAAGCTAGACTCTCAGAAAGCTAAGGAATTGGTGGATCTAGCCATCAAAACCATGGCTTTAATCTTAGCTACATCGCTTAGCAAATTAAAGACTCATGTCATCAAAAAAAAAAAAGAAAGATATACAGTAAAAAAAGATTAAGATTTTTAAAAAAACTCTCTAAATGGTTTACAGTATGTTAAAAAATATATGCATGCTTGGGAGATAAAAGAAAAAAAGGATAAAGGCTTTAAAAAAAAAGAAAGAGATAGAAGTTGGGCATGGTGGCACCCACCTTTAATCCCAGCACTTAGAAGATAGAGGCAGACAGATCTCTGTGAGTTCAAGGACAGCCTAGTCTACAGAGTGAGTTCCAGAACAGTCAAAGATACACAGAGAAAGCCTGTGTCAAAAAAATTAAAAATAAAACTAAAAGAAATAGAGTTTAAAATAAAGCCACATAAAGATGGCATTTAAAATACACAAAGAATCTGAATACTGTATATTTTTGTGCTGTCTTTCAATTGGTTGATGGCTGAGGAAGGAGCAACATCTACTCAAATATTTTTTATTATAAAATGCTACTGGATTAATTCAGCATATATAGTTTGAAAATGCCTTGATTTCAAAATTTAGGTCAAAACATGTTACTTTGGAGAGGAGGTTTTTCTTTTGTTTATACTGGAAATGAGTGGCTATGGATTCATTCTGGCTAAAGAAAAATCAACTTTGATCAATGAAAAACTCCTGAAAAATCTCTGATATAAGTAAATGGCCCAGATATTCCAATATTTCTGAGGACCTCTGAGTTTCCTCTGAGTTCTATATCCAGAACATTCTCAAGTCTGCTGGCTGAGATGATCAAGCCTCCCAGAATATTCCAGTCAGGATTTGACCATAATCCTAAATTTTCTTTAGGTACCCATAAGATTGTCAGTTGCCCAAATAAGTGTCTGAAAAACTATGCCCTCATTCCTCCCAAAAATGGATTATGGATGTTTTCCTTTATTTAGAGTGTTGGCTATAAGTTGTTATGGGTAATGATCAGGAAGAAAGCTAAACAAAGGGGATTAGATTTAGAGTTTTTATTTTGAGAAAAAGGGGGGGGTGTTGTGGTACAGTGGTTTTGTAACACGTAAAAATTTGTCATTTGTATTGGTTTAATAAAAATGATGATTGGCCAGTAGCTAGGCAGGAAGTATAGGCAGGAAATCCAGCCAGAAACTATAGGTGGTGTGACCAGAACAGGAGAATTCTGGGAAAAGAAATTTCTCATTCTGTAGTTGTCACCTGGAGACAGAGGAAGCAAGATGAGAATGCCTCACTGATAAAAGGTACCAAGCCACGTGGCTAACAGAGACAAGAATTATAGATTAATTTAAGATGTAAGAGTTAGTTAATAAAAAAAAACTTGAGCTAATAAACCAACAAGTTTATAATTAATGTAGACCTTTGTGTGTTTCTTTGGGACTGAATGATGGTGGGACCAGGTAGGACAGATATTGTATATTATTGTGTTTACTTTGAATATTTTACTGCAGAGAGACATTTGATTCTGGAGGCTGCTAAGCTAAACAAACATGTACGTTTGACTTCAAAATGTGGGTTTAAGAACATACTATTTTAGAAAGGAGGTGCTGATATTTTTTTTTTTTACAGAGGATGATAATCTGTGATTTCCTTCCAGACTAATGTAGTTTAAAGACCACCCGAAAGGTCTCCATAAACACCTCCCCCCCAAATTACTTTGCTCAACAAAAGGCAGGAAGCTGTTTAGAGAGAACTGTTCACAAATTCCTTAAATGATTGTTTATAAATGTTTGTTTCCATTAAAAGTGAGATATGCTATAGAGATGAATACTTTACATTGGTATGGATCTTGGTTTACTGATACAAATTTAAGATTAATTTTTTGATTAAGGCATTGTGCTTGTCCAATTTATTTAAAAATATAATGTATAATTAAGAAATATATGTTAATAGAGTGTCATCTATAATAGTTAAGCTTGAAGTCGTGTTAGGTTTTCTAGATGTACAGAGATGTATTTCTGATGGATATTCTTCAGATCTTTCAAAGACTAACAAAACATGGCCTTTAAAATGTTTTAAGACCTTAAACTTTTCATGACAATGAGACACATCTGTTCCTGGCAGCACCAGTTTCTTCAAGAGGATAATGGGCATCAAAGGGGCTCCTTATGGAGTTTGTTAGCCATTTGAGCAAGAAACTGCCCTTGCCTGAACTGTTTGACTGGACTTGAAGGACCCACAAAAAAATGACTGCTGAAACTGCCTAAATAAGGTGAGACAGTCCTTCAAGGTTCCTGCTTCATTAAAGTGTCTACAAGAGATTTTGAAGGACACAGAAAAAAGCAATTGATGAACTTTGCAATTATACTCCAGAATGGATCTTCAGATTTCCTGCTTCATGAAAATGTCTGCTGGATAACTTGGACCTCTAGGCTGAAGACTGAATGCCTCAAAGTTACAGAAGAACTTTAGGTGACTCTCCTGGAAGTGAGTTATCTCTGTCAATGCTAGAGATTTGGAAGTTGTTTACAAATACATTTCCTGTTAACTTAGGTAATATTATATTCTTCTGGGGTCTTTGATGGAGTTGAAGAATAGATAGTTATGATTATAAATTCCCTTGGTTATGATAAAATATAAAGTTGATATAAATGTTGTTAAGTGTAATTTTTGCTTGATAACTGTTTTGTTATATATAATTTTTCTAGGTTAAAATCAAAACCATCCTTTTTATTTAGACAAAATGGGAGTGATTTGGAACGTGATGTATGCTGTAAATTTATAAAGAAGCTTCTTTTGGCCAATGGCTTAACAGCATATAGCAAACTTGGAA
>NC_022009.1:30835594-30847779 GCF_000317375.1 Microtus ochrogaster | reverse complement strand
TCAATAAGAAACTAGAGCTTATAGGCCAATCAATGATTTGATTAATACAGTTTCTGTGTGGTCAATTTGAGTCTGTGCAAATGGGGATAAATGAGAAGCCATCAACAAAATTGAATAATATAACTATGTGAAAACAAATGTTTCTTTTTTAAAAAAGTTGCCCATCAAAGCAATATAAAAGAAATGCCAAAAGAAATAATTCATTCAATAAATTATGCTGTATTAGACTTCGGACTTAGCCTCACATTTTTAAGGGATGGGATAATTTCATTGAGCTTTTCATTTTGAAAATACTTATAAATGATTATCATACTGAAAGGAGCACTTACAATTTTAGAATATGCTGATATTTGTAGACACTGCTATGCAATTTGTAATTATTCATATGTTTATATGTATATAAGCATTTGTGTTGTGGGCGTTTATATATGAATAAGTGAACACACTTGATTATATCTTGATAAAACAAATGAAGTATCATCATGGATACCCTTTTTGGTAGAGAAGTAACATTTTGAATCATTTTTTTTCTGAATGTAAACATAAAATTATAAAGATTTTTGCCCAAATAAACATGTCAAAAATATCCAAAATCAAAACTAAAAATTCTCTTCTATTCTTTCTTTTGGCCATCTTCCTTCTATGTACCCTGAACCCCTCATTCTTCTCTTCTGTCTTTACCACATGTTATCTTACAAAGAAAATGTGGTTTCACATGGAATTTGGAAGATTATAGGAACACAATCCTTCTTCCTTTAATTTAGTTCACATAATACCTAGATATGGGTTTCCAGTCTTTGCCACATAGAATTTGCCTAGTTTTATTAAGCTAATTAGATCAAAAAACAATTCAACTACCCTCTTACTATTTTAGAGGCTACAAACCTTTTTAGCCATGTGAATATCTACTAATATCTTCCCACAGTGAGATATACTGGCTTTGTTCTTCTCATTGTGGTATGTTTGAAAGAAAAACATCAATTACCTAAAATCTTATTGCATGCCTCAATATTGTTTTAGATACATTTGGAAAGCATCTCAACATCAATAAGCTATTACTATGAGCTATAATTTTGAATTTAGCACCTGTCTTTTCAGGGAGACTGTGAAATCTTTCATTGTTTGTATCTCAATCACTCAGTAATTTTCAGATTGTGGCATGATATTAAACAGAAAGAATGGATAAAATATGGTCTGTAGAATGGCCTTCTATTATGATGTGAATCTAAAATATCCTCTTTGTTAAGATCTTGCTTTTAATGTTGTATACTAGGCCCCTTGTGCTATTTTGAAGACAACAACTTCTTGGAAATGAAGTCTGGCTAGCATAATTATTATTAAAAGTAATGTTGTATTTTGAATGCGAAATATACCAAATAGGTTTATGTATTTGAATACTCAATCCCTATTTGATGGAATGTTTAGGAAGTTAGGAACTTTACAGTATTGTGGGTTTACCTTAGGAAATACATCCCTGAGAATGACTTTAAAAACTCCTTGCCTCACACCACTTCATGTTCACTCTTTCTGATTTGCATTTGCAGTTGAACATGTGATCCCTCAATGCCCCTCTTCAGCTTTTTGATACAATGACTTGGATGTCACTAGACATGGGGTTTTGTGTTCCATATGCAAACAGGACTGTCTTCTGCTTCTCATACTTGTAGAAACAAATATTCTAAGATTCCTGTACTTGAATGATAGGAAATTACTTCTTTTAAGTGGTCTCTGATCAGCATGACCTCGTATCTCATCTCAGCTGCTGTTATTGTGGACAATTCCATGGGTAGTTTATCTCCTAGCCTTGTTGCAATCTTATGGTGCCTAGAATAAGCAAAGTAGGTCCTCTGACTCTATGCCAAATATTCTCCTGTCAGTGAATATATATATATTTAAGGTAGATTTTGTATTTAAAAATCCATTTTATTTATGTGGTATAAGGTAAACCAACAGATAAACTACTTCCTTCTCCTTTCTGTAGTAGTGGTTCTGAGACATAACAGAAGGCTTCTTTAAAAATCCCCTGGCTCAAGAAATTTTGGCCCAAGATCATTTTGCTAACACATTTTTGGATCAACTTTCTGATTTATCCTTTCCTCTCATCTTCCTAAAATCACATTTCCAAATAAACTGCTTACTTCAGAGCCTTTGTCTCAGAAAACACACACCAAGAGACTGGATAGCCTTATTACTGAAGATATTCTTCATTCAAATGGGTCTGTCAAATTACAGATGGCTAATTAAAATGTAGTAACTCAGACTGATGCTATGAAGTAATCTTAGATATTGAAGGAAAATATGACTTCATGGTATACTTGACATAAAATTATCCAGGAATTTTAAGTTAAAAATTAAGATTGGAAAATTGTGTTACCAGCATGCTGAACAGAAATACAGTATGAATTCAAAAGTCACTAACTAAAACAGTCAATACCCAATTATGTATGGCTAACTAATTAAATTCTCTAAGACAAGATTTCATCTTGAATCAGTGTCATTCATTTGAGAAGTTTTAAATTTCTGTTTCTGCTTGTAGTCAAAATTTATTTGTATCTTTGTTTTTTCTTTTGGCTTTTGTTATATACAATTATAAACATAAGAAAATAGAAATATAACAATAGCTACAATTTTTATGTAACAGAATATTAAGATAAAACTAAAAGTTTATGGGTAGACTGTCCCAAAAATTACTTATAAATTGAGTTTTAAAAACATTTTAAATAATGAATCCTTAAAAGGAGCTCTCTTTAGATATTTTTAATTATATACAGAAAATTTGAAGCTATATTCATAGGAGATGCAATCAGAATGCCATTTTATGCTAAATGATATTTGTAAATTTTCTGATATAAATTATTCCTTATAGTTTTGTCCCTGTATTTCTTTCTAACTATGAGACAACAACCTCCATGACTTCCGAAGTCCATCCACCTGAGAAATAAGTTGGTATTCAGTCAACGTCAGTGCAACTCAACAGCTGTTTCTGTTTTAAAGGTCATTTGGGTTTTCTACACAGTTCCTTCTTCCCTGTTTTCCTTGAGTTTAATTGTCTTTTAAGAAAAAATAGACAAATGTAGACTGTCTCTTGAGTGAACCCAAAGATAATAAATATCTAGATATTACAGTTCTCTTTTTAAAAATCTGCTAGAGAGTGGGATCACTGAAATGACAGTTGCAACCATGTAGATATAGGATCACACTGTAACTCCTTCATTTTCTTTGTATAAGAAAGCCATCGTCACACATGCCACATGCCACGCTTGTGCATTTGGGTGAAGATAGCATTAATTTAAAGAATATATAAAAGGTCTATATTTATATTGTATCCTTATATAGAGTACATGTAAATGCACATGTAAACAGAAACACACACACACAGATACATTCTTACCCTGATATTTGATTGGCAGTACAGCATCAGGGCTCTCTTAGCTATTCATCAAAGACTGTACTCAATATTCTTTATTGGCAGAGCAGCTGAAGAAGCATATGGGTATCAGAAAAATAAAAGTCATTTCTAGATTCATCTTTACTATTTTTGAAATCTTGTACTCTTTTTTCTGTTCTTCTTGCTGTTAAAACCATTCTGGTAAGGATATTTGAAAGTCTCTTTCTCTCTGTGTCTCTCTCTTTCTGTCTCTGCCTCTCTTTCTATTCCCTACTCTCTCCCAACTCCTATCATTTCAGTTAATTTCTCTCTCTCATTTTCCTTTTTTTCCTGTCCCGGTCTTATTCATTTCTTCTTTTATTCCTTCTTTCTTTATGTTTTATTTTTCTATACAACAGACATTAACAAAAACACATAAAAATTTAGACATTTTGATTTTTTTGTGGCCCAGCCACATTAAATATTCAATGATGACCAAAGCAGTAGACTTCTCAGCAATGGGACAAAAAAATTAAAAAAAAAAAAAATAAAAATATACACTCCTTAGAGGAATCGGCTTCTGCTTCTCGGGTCGCTTCCTGCTGTGATGTGTGAATGGCTAAAAGCCTCATTGCTCTGTCCTATGTCACATATTGAATCTGAATTTTCTACCATCACTCACTGAATTCACTAAGTCAGAGACCCAAATTGACTAAATAATCCAGTACATTGAATTATATTAGTCAAAGCTACGTCTTCAAGCAAGTATGGCATTGCCTTCCATTCTTTTCTGATGAAATTGGTTTAAGTTCTGCTTTGAAACAGTGGATTTCATATCCAACTTAAGTCATTGGTTTAATAAACAAGGGATAGTTGAGCAACTAGCAAGGCTTTCAGGATTTTTTAGTATAGTAATGTTTTCTATCCCCTTTATTTTGTTAATAAGCTTTGCGTTTTCAGAGTCTTTGTTGAAGAATGATTTTTGTTATTATTTATTTATTTATTTATTTATTTGTCTCAGATTCTCTCAAAATAAGGAAATCCCAAAGTATTTGGAGGTAATCAAATCAGAGAGAATTTCCAATACGAGTTTGGAAAAAAAACAGAAGAACTTGACACCTATCTGGGAAATCATAAAGATTTGTACTGCAGAATATTAGAGTGTCTTCTCAGGAGGAAATCTAGAGAAAGTCAAGAATGTCCTACAGTATATATACTAAGAGAGACTTACATAGATCTAATCTACACAGGAAGTAGAAAAAGACAAGATCTCCTGAGTAAATTGGGAGAATGGGGACCTTGGGGGAGGGTTGAAGTGGGGAGGAGAAAGGCACAGAGGAGAGCAGAGAAAAATGTAGACCTCAATAAAAATCAATTAAAAAAAAAAAAGAATGTCCTACAGTTACACATACCGAGACAGCAGGAGCTTGGTTGACATGTATTACCCCTCCATATTCATGACTAATAAGGTTTCCTGGGGAGTGTTAATTTCTAGCACTTTCCAATGGCTCTGTTCTAGGTAGCATCAGCTTGGTAGCTAGAGAAAGACTTGCAGCAATAGCATTAGGCACTGGCGGTTAAACTGTCTTAGAATGACAAAGGTTCGTGGGCAGCAAACTAACTGGCAGTAGAAGTTTATCAATAACCACAGTTTTCACATGTAACAACCACAGATAAGGTTCGGTTTGCTCTTTCTGCCAAAATACACGGTCCACTCTAGAAATTTGCATAGAAACATGCTAAGTCTTAATTGAATGAAACTATCAAAGCATGCTTATTTTGATTTTTGTCATAAATTCTTAAATATGGATCAGGATGACTAAAATGCAGAAGCCACCCTTTCTACTTGTGAGAATGACTAGTGTGCTCGAGCCATGCTAAGATTCTTCATACATTAACAAATTAATAGCATCTCATAGTTTCAACAACTATTTCATCTTAAGTCAGAAAGATTCGCAACTTACGAGTGATATTGGTGATACCTTTATTATCCACAATCATAGTTTAGTTCACTTGAACCCAGGCCAGACAGGCACTTTAATTTCATCAGGAGTGCAATTGTCACTGCATTATAATCCATTTAACATATATTAAGTGCTAACAGTCAGGTAGAGGACTGTGGCTGCTTTGCTTCTTGGGCGTATTGATTAGAGAAAAAATGCTAGCCTCTAAAGTATAAAGGGTCAATTTTCATAAGATGTATTGATTATATAATTATCATCTGATTGTACATTTTTTACTTTTATGAAATCACCATTTATATATTTTTCCAAATAATTCATTAGAATTTTTCAAACATACAGCTAAACTGGATGAAATACATAGTAAACAGCAAATATTCATTATCTATTATAAAATTAGTATTTTATTTTGTTACCTTTTTTACTCAAGTTCATGTGTTCCTTGAAACTACTCTAACGAATAACCACAAATGCAATTACTTAATGCAGTAATGTCTCTTTCTGTAACTTTGATAAAGCTTGGTTAGAAGAATCATAAATTTTATACTAATGTGGACTATATCATATGATCTGGACACAAGGAAAAAGAAAAGATAAAAAGAACAATGGTCAATAATCAGGCAATTATCATTTAGTAAATGAAGATATTCTCCTGCTTTGTGGTGAGAACTTTTCAATAGGAAGATAACATATTGAAAATATTATTAAGAAATATCTATTTTTAGAATATATAACAACTTTGAATTGACAAGTTTACTCGCTATATCTAACAAGGTATAACTCAACTTTTTTAACCTTCAGATTAGCAACTTCAAAACTATAATATCAACTATTATTTACTATTATGACACACTGAATTTGTTCAGAAGAACATGCTGCTTTAACCTTGACCATTATACATTTATCTAGCTATCTAGATGTGGCGAAATGTGAGGGTACATTAAGAAAAATGTTCATATTCATACAGTCAGTGTATTTAACAGTTACAGTTAAAGAAGCATGGCAGAGCCTTCTGTCTGTTGTCTGACTGTGGCAAGCAGGAAGGATGTCATAATACTTGCTCTTTATTTAGTCAGAGTTTCATCATTTGAACTTTAGAGAGAAATAAGAGAAACACAACATATGCGTGTTTATTAGATTTCACATCCAAAGAACACCAGGGTCAGTCATAATGGTAGAAATCAACAGAATTTTCCAGTCCATGAAAACAGAATACTAAAGTTCACACAGAAACATTTATCAAAGGCAGACTTGTTTGCCTCTCCAAAGGGGATTTGTAAATATTAGTTGAAGTAATATTTTATTATTATTTGAAACTGATGAAAAGTTTTACTAAACACATGTACAGTATTTTGCATTTGTAGATGACACTGACATCTACCAAGTTTTCTCTTGAGAACCCTACAATTGATTTACACACAAACACATGCATGTACACACACACACACATTGAAGAAATATCTAGTTTGGAACTATTTACCCACAAACTATAAAGACTTGAGTATAAATCATTTGGGTCACATTTAACTAGAATGAAGGTTGAGGAATATAGTCTGGCTGTGCTGGATTGTAAATATGAATGCATTATTTAACTGCAGACCAGGCTCAGAGAGACATCTCTACTTTTACCTTGCAAATCTTAAAATGCAGATATGCAGGGATTTACTCAACTTGTTGATGTTCATACCATGGAAATGAGTCACAAAGCCCCAATCTCATTCTTTTGTTTTTTAATTACTACTTGCCTTTTAGTAATTTTATATTAAAATTATGGAGAATTAATTATTTTTATAGTTTTATAAATTTATGCAATTTTTGGTAGGCTATTATAAAAGGTCACTTGCAAAGATCCAAATATGTGATTAATCAGCATGTAATTACTTAGCTTACGAATTTATAAGAAGTAGACTGTGGGTCTCCACTTGTGCTGAGAGGGAAAGTGAAATATAGCCTTTCTCTAATCTTACATTAATGAAAATTAATTAATGAATGTATACTTAAATTGCAAGAAAACACTTGGAGGCATGTGTAGATTTTCTAGTGCACCAATTTAATTAGAAATATGTAGTTTCATTACCAAGTATTTTAACTGTGTTTTAGCTTCATGCCATTGGATCACAGTACTTCAAAGGAAAAAAATAAATGATGTGGTATTTACAATGAAATGTATTCATTACACTGTTCATTGACCTTTGCAGGGGATCTATTTCAGAGAGACCTTTGTGACCATGGAACTGAGAAATCTCACCGACTTACGCTTGCCAAGTGGAAACATGCTGTTTCTAGTCCAGGGCAATTCCTTCTGCTTTTATGTTAGACAGGTAAGTTTTTGAAGTATTTATTTCATGAATTGATAAATTTCCTTGTTGTTATTTCTATTTGATCTATATTTACATAATAGTTAGCTTATCAAAATTTATTTCTTTAACTGTGCCACCAATTGCAATTATTTTACTTAGCCACTTTTCTAGCTGAATAGAGTTGCAGTTTTTCTCTGTGTAGTCTTGGCTCTCCTGAAATGCAGACTCAAACTCATAGACACCCATGTACCTCTGCCTCCCAAGTGCAAAGATTAAAGGTGTGTGCCACCAGAAACCTTCATCAGTATTATTTTTAACAGAAATTTTACCACTACTGATTTTAGATTGCTTGAAAATGACTAATATGCAACTTTAAAAGAAATGTTTTTAATTATAGAAATGAAAACACATGTTATTGAACCTTTGACTATTTCTCAGGGCTCTAATATTGTAGCATATTTTTTGATAAAAATGAAATTACTAAATTTCAAATGGGCAAATAAAATACTTATTCAATATAACACTGGAAAAATGTTTTCTATAATCCCTGAGTCTTGGGGGTAGACTTTGGTAAAGACAAATGAATAAATAAATAGAGAAACAAACAAACAAATGAATGACACATCATATGCACACGTAAAATTCTCAAGTAATAAGAACTAACCATTAAAATAAACAGTCACTAGGGCTTATTTGTGCATGACAATCAGTGCAACTCATGGGAAAAAAAACACAGACAAGCATAATAGAGTTGTATTTTATGTGTTTCTACTTAGAGAAGCACAGTACCCTAGAATCAACAAGCAGTTGCAGTGAGAATATTTGGCGGAATGTTTCATGATAACAAACAAGGAATGAGCAGAGAAGAAAAAAAAAAGGAATACAGGTAGAGTAATGAAAATACAATGATAGTCCTTAGCAAGGAAATAAATGTAATAAAGAACAAATATAAGCTATTCAAAAATGTACTTGCAACTGAAATGCCAATATTGATCATATAATCGCCCACAATCATGTGTATGTTCATAAATGTCCTGGATACACCATCAACATTTCATATTTCATGAGGCAATACAGTGATGACAATTTGTAAAGCTTTGGGATTCATTGACTCATTGAAAAATATTTGAACTTTTTTACTGAAAAGGATTATGTCTGAACAAATGTTTACCCTAAATGGAAATGAAATGAAAGCAGGTTTTATCCACAAATCAGAGGGGAAAGTTATCCTGGCACACCTATGTGGCTTTTGTAGTAAAAGTCAACAAAAAAGGGAGCTATGTAATGACACTTACTCAGTAAAAAGGGAGAGTCAAGTGGTTAGCGCAGGATGTGGAGAAATAACTGGAGAAGTGAAAGTCGTTGCTATAGACAGAAGATGATGCGGGAGAGACCTGCGAGAAGCGCAAGCCAGTGAAGAGTGTGTGCAAGCTGTGTACGTGTTGCTGTTGGCCTATTCTTTTACTCTTTCATCCTCCTGCTGGGACTGTCTCCTAGCTCTCATTTTCCAACAAACTTACAGATCCGTGTATGTTAATTTAAAATGCTGCCATTTATACAGTGTGTGTTGGGGTGGGGAGAGACAAGACAAAAACACGCAGGACTTGGTGCAGAGAAATAGAGAATGGGGAATCTGTTTTTTTTTCCCAGTCACTCACAGTATTTGTAAAGGTCCCAAGTAATATGTCATTAGGTGGCCCATTGGATTGCTTGTCTAAGGGGTATTAAAGCCAAATTTGATTGCAAAAGTGAACAAATTTAGAGTTCTCAGGTAGGGTGTCAGGGGGAGAGGCTGAAGGTTTTCGAAGAGACATTCTAGGGGAGAATGAGTAGGTATGAAAGACACATTCCCATGGATAAATGCTGTAGGAAATCCTACAGCCAGTAGCCTTTATGTTACTGCCCACTTGGGTGTGGCCTTTAAACTATAAACGCAGAAGATGTAAAGTGTGCTTGGTCCCTCTCTTTTTCCCCCGCTTGATTTGGTTCCTCTTCCCGTTTGTGCACAGGACTGTGATCTGTGAGTCTACCACTAAAAAATAACTTTTTATTGTACTCAATTCTGAGCCAGTGTGGGATTTCTTTTTAGCATCCATCTTCAGATAAAAGAAAAGAAAACGTCACTGCAGTCTGTAGTCACGGATGTCCCCAGTTATCAGGGCAGAATGAAGGAGGACCAAGAAATTTCATTCGTTGTCACCCCTCTCAGCAGGGTGACGGTCTTATCCTAGCTAAACCAGTGGAGGAGACACTCAGCGCCAGGTACCAGGCCTTCTATGGAGCTGAGAAGACAATAATAAACCGAGCTCTGGGGGGAGGGTCTCATGCACAAGAAAGTGTCTGGGAATGGCATCTCAAAAGTCATTGGGGCCTGAAGGAGCTGTGGAATTACACCTCTTCTTCCAAGAAGATGGGAGAAAAGTGCAGGATGGGGTGCAAAAGCCTTTTTTGGCCTAAGGACATTGCATGTTTGTAGTTCCAAAGGTGGAGGGATGGGGTATGGTGAAGAGGGCCAGTCATAGCTTTAAAGATTTTGACTGGGGGTACCTCTGCCTCCAAGAGTACCAAAGAAGTGCCAGACACTCAATGGTCACTACAGAATCAAGTAAACATTTACATCCACTAAGCCTAAGGGTAGAAACAGCTTTCTGTTGTTACAATAACCAAGTATCTCAGAGTTCATTAAGACACCTCATATTTATGAATATAGCTATTATTATCATATTCTCTTTAGAAGATTAAAAGACACTATTGTCTAACCTAATGTCCTCGGCACCTTTCATACCATCTCATATTGTCTACACAGTATTTATCTTCTCTTATAGAGTCATTTACTGTCTTATCATACGTATTGGTAGATGTAAATCATGAAAGCAAGTCTCCTTTATTTACCAGGGTATTCCAAATGCTTTCAAGAGTATTTGATGCAAAAAGAAACCTTGAAAATCATTTACAGAAAGAAGAGATAAATGCATCAATTTACTAGTCATATATAGCGTCTCCTAGGAAACACTGCAGGTGCTAGTAAATATTGTTAAACATTTACATTACACTCCAAAATGGTATTTATTTATCTCTCTTTAAACTTAATAGATTTAGAGAGTAGGAGACAGAAAATAGATAATCAAGTAACACTTGTTGAATCAAATAAATTAATTCCTTTGAATTTAAGTTCATGTAAGTCAGTTGAAGGTGCTATATCCATTTCCTTTTTTAATTTTACTCATTAGATATTTGATCGAGATAATTCACCATGGCATGCAAGACAAAGAAAGAATTTCAGAGTTAAGTATGCAAGGAATATAAGAACATTCTAGTTTATCAAGTATTATTTCAGGTTGGTTGGGGCCCTTATTCATCTTCTTTACATGAGTAATAACTATCCTCTACAGTTTGAAATGGCACAGGTTAGTGTAAAATGGGAAAATACACGGCAATCACACACTTCAATCATTCATTTCACAAAGTAGCTTACATTATTCTGTTCTCATATTGTTCACCAAAGCAAAAGTCTTGACAAACCATAATTTGAAGAGAGAAAAAATATATAACTACTCTGCCTTGGAGAAGAAAAACAGACAAATATTAGGAACAGGTATAAATTAGCTATCACTGGACATAATGGCTTGAGTCTGTTAGAATGACACAGATGTTGCTAAAATATAAGCTCCCAAAATGTCTTCCACTGTTCACTTATCACATATTTATATATTAAAAACATGCATAAATTTAAGATTTTGTAACAATTTAGAAAAAAATAAGCCATTTAAAAATAGTTTTCCTTTAAGATCTGGGAAAGCTTATTGGAGGAGGGTTTTCTTGTGTATTTGCTTATCTCTGTGTAGGTTGAGTGTGTATGTACATAATGTGTGTGTGTGTGTGTGTGTGTGTGTGTGTGTGTGTGTGTCTATGTCTGTGTGTGCCAAAAGCCAACATTTCTGGCTAAGATATTTAGTGACAGGGCCTTTCTCCCATCTTGAGCTCCCTGAGCAAGTGCTGAGATTACACCCACTCCCAAGGCACCAAGTGTTTCTTGTGTTTGCCACAGACGTGATAGCAGGTCTTTATGCCAAGGCAGCACTCACATTCCTGGCTGAACCATTTCCTCCATCTTAGAAATAGTGTTTTGAAAACCCTTTAAATCTATCTCTATCAGTTAAGCATTTTTATACTTGTCATTCTTGGTCTTCAATCAATATCTTACTTCTAACTTTTAAGCTTAAAATTAATTTTAAATTCATATTTGAGCAGAAATCATAAAATAAAATCTAAATGCATTGGTGTTTTGTTACTTGGTGGTATTATTTAGCCTGCCAAGCTGTGTCATGAGATGCCATACTGCTATAAAATCTATTCTTTAAGAAGAACCTATGGATCCATTCGATCTGAATCAAGGTATCTTCTGTTTGTTTAAGGCTCAGACTCATCTGCTTTCCTTTTCGGTAATATTATTCAGTCATTTCTCAAGTTTTTTTTTAAGTGTTAAATTTAGGTGTCTTTTCTCACAGTGAATTCACACACAGAGAGACAGAGGAGAGAGACAGAGAGAGAGAGAGA
>NC_022009.1:30823042-30835494 GCF_000317375.1 Microtus ochrogaster | reverse complement strand
GAGAGAGAGAGAGAGAGAGAGAGAGAGAGAGAGAGAGAGAGAGAGAGAGAGAGAGATCATAAATGGTAACCTTTGTCCAAAGAGACAATTCAGTATATAAGTCAGGGAAAAAAATCATTACCCTCCTTGGTATTTTGGGGAATTTCCTAAAACAGTTCTGTGCGTTCAATTAAGGTAAACAAAGTCTTAATGAAATGGTGGAATGATGCTGGTAAACTTTAAAGAGGAAAAAAATGACCATTTTCCCTACTTCTGAAACTTGTTTAACAGATAAGAAAATATGATTTATCAGTTGACCACACAGAGCAATATGCCATGCTCAGAGATGCACCTTAAGTGAAATACCACTTTCTCTTCACGAATTGAAATACTATGCTGTCTCAACTGTGTTGTGATTTAAGTAACATTGAAATATTAAATAACACAAAAATATTGTTCTGTGCTCTGTGACATTTCTAGAAAAATGATTATAATTTGGGAACCTGAACAGTAGAATGGAGCACTTTACCTTTTTTTACTATTTTTTATTTAAACATAGATCAGAATGTGATATCCTTACACCACTTGATTCCTTAAATGAACTCTGTCTTCCCACTAGAAGACCCCCACAGACCCCTATAACCACTTTGAACCTCCTCCTCAATACATTTTTTTTTTTAGTGTGAGCATTTTTGGGTTTTGCCCCCAAATTATTAGCTCAAAGCGCTCAGCATATTTCAACATTTGCAAAAATTTTCAGGTTCAGAGATTGCAAAAAAAACTTCCATTTTTCAAGAAATCTGGTTTGAAAATGAATTTAACTCACTGTAGTTAAACCAGAATTTCTCCTATCATCTTTATGGTTCTCCATGGATATTGTCTAACCTTCCATGTAATTCATAATCATATAAAAATAAATTATTAGATGTTAATTTTATTTTAATATGTCTTGAAATTTATCCTAGCAATAATCAGAAGTAACTATCAATATACCAAATAATCTACAATAAAGAAAACCTAAATTGCAACTTTTTACATCTCTCTTCCCCTCTTGGAATTCTTTTTCTTGCTTCATTCTGTCTTACTGATTCCACCTACTGAAAGTATTTAAACAAATCCCCTATTCTCCTAGCTCAATAAAAGAAAAAATAGTCCCTTAAGATGTCTCTACTCTCACGAGGTGTATTAGAGGCAATCAAAGCCTTTAAAGGGTGAATTAATTAATCAAAGTTAGGTTTCAGAATCCATCTGAGAGACATAATTTTGAAGAACACCTGGTCCCTTTTTATTATTACTGAAGTTCTTTGTTTTAAGGACTTTCTTTTACTTTCCAATGCACAAAAGAAGGCTCAAGGAATGTATAATTTTAGTATAGACTAACTAAATATAGACCTACAATTTGCATTGCAAATGCTGTGTTTTTCTTTTCAATAGTATAAATTATATGTCTCCAGAACCACGGTGGAGGAATTTTATTTTCCCTTACATTTCAATTATTTCTCTGTGTTAAGGTGAGAATTTTAAATGACCCCATTATCGATTCACTGGGTATTTGTCCCCACTGTAACTTTGTATTGGCAACATTATAAGCTTTGCTTGTAATTGATACATCAGAAGAGATATTTATTCCTATTGCAGTGATATTTCATCCCATGGTGCTTGTCTTTACAATTGTCTCCTAGTCCTTCACTCTGTCAGTTTTATAGGTTTGAAAGAAACAATGTGGAATGAAACCCAAAAGAATAAGAAAAGAAATTTTGAAAAAAATCCAGAGGCGAAGAAGAGAATAACCCAAAGAACCAATTCTATGAGAAAACATACCAAGCTTCAGCCTTAAGTTAATATTAATGATAACATAAAGAGTTCTCACATAACCTGGGCCTAATCTGTGGACCATAAAACATGTAAGATAATAAATACACTTTAAAAACATGCATGTTTTCAGTAAATGTTTTCTAAAAATATTTTTCTTTTATTTATGTGTATATGTGAGTCTATCTGTCTCTACATAAACCATGTGTGAACCAGTGTTCTCAAAGACCAGAAGTAGGAATTGAATCTCATGGAACTACATTTATAGTCATTTGTAGGCTACCTAATATGAGTGTTGGGATCCAAACTTTAGTCCTTTGCAAGACAGGTTGGTGATCCTAACCACTGTACCATCTCTGAAACTCTAAGTCTCTATGATGTAATGTGTGCAACTGATACACTATTATGCCACTGACTCTAGACTATTGTCAAAATATACAATTTCAACACTTAGATTAGCAAACAGTAAATAGATATGCTTCCTTTATGTGCAACATTTAGACAAATTAAGAGCATGAAATATTGGTAACTATCAGGGAATAATGTTTTTTAACTATACCCTAAAAGAAAAGAAATGTGAGAAGTTACAAAAAATATCTTGTTTCATTTTCTGGCTGATGATTACTAAATCTGTATCTCCTTAATAGACAGGGACAGTAAAGCAACTTCTTTGTAATAATGATTCAAGCAAAAAAAAAAATGCAATATAAGTGCTGGGAACAGGTTCTCTTCATGTGGAGAGGCATTTTTCCATATCTGTCTCAAAAGCTGCCGTGGTTTAAAAATGCATTGATATGAACATATTCTGCCGTGAATTACATAACCAGAGAACACAAGGGAAGGTTACAAAAATGTTAAAAGGGTTCATAGGGATGTGCATGGATTTCTTCTCTCCAAATATCACTTGAACTTTCTTCCTTAAAATGTTTTTCTAGCCTGTCTTCTCCTTTCTCATCCCACATTTGCAGCTAAGAACTGAACTGCACCTACAGGCAATTATGCTATGGGGCCTCATGATGTGGGAGTGATTTCTTATTAATAAAGAAACTGCCTAGGCCCCTTGATAGGCCAACCCTTAGGTGGGTGGAGTAAACAGAACAGAATGCTGGGAGAAAGAAGCTGAATCAGGGAATCGCCATGATTTTCCCACTCCAGGCAGACGAAGGTTAAGATCATTCATGGTAAGCCAGCTCGTGGGCTACACAGATTAATAGAAATGGATTAGATCAATATGTAAGAGCTAGCCAATAAGAAACTGAAACTAATGGGCCAGGCGGTGTTTAAAAGAATACAGTTTCTGTGTAATTATTTTGGGTAAAGCTAGCCATGGGGGCGGCCCGGTGCCGGGGACGCAGCCCCGCCACTCCTACAACAGCCTCACCATGAAATTCATGTCTTCTTTGCTCATGAGAGCACAGCAACTTAGAGATAGATGCTCATTTCAACATTTTGATTTCTTGCCATTTATTTTCCTCAAATACATTGTTTGTATATCTTGAAATAGTTTTTAAATGTACTGTATTTAAAGTTACTAATATTTTATATTTTTTCCAGAAATACCATTTAGTTTTATTAGAGACGCAGTTTGCACCCACAGATGCTAAACTGCACACGACTTAACAATCTTAGCACCTTTGCCTTGTACTCTTTGAAACAGAAGAACTGGAAAAAAAAAACAGCTTCTAAAAGGGATTATAATTTTAAAAAAATCTCTCACAGGGTATGTACCTCTTTAGAGCTCTTAAATGATCTTACATGGGAAAAATGAATTTGCAATTGAGATTAGTGACTATCTTACAGTAATATATCTTCGATGTCTATACCTTATGAATATTTTAAAGATGAAAACAAACATCAATTTTAGAGAAAGAAAATAAAAGTTGTAATAAAAGGGAAAATAATCTCATTGTGTTTTCTTAGAAGATGAAGTGGAGGAAGTAAAAAATGTGGAGATGCCCTGTCTTATTACAGGTTATGAGGATATAATCAGATATTAAAATTGGGTAATTCGTAAAGATAAGACATTTATTTAACAGAAAAAAATTGAAAATACAGAGGTATGCCAGTAGAATATGATTTGGAGAGAGGGGAGGAGAAAAGAGAAGCTAAAGGGAAAGAGAAGAGAGGGGAGGAGAAGAATAGAGAAGAGAAAAGAGACAAAGAAAGAAAAAGAGGGGAGGAGAAGGAGAGATGGGCAGAGAAGACAGGAGATGAGAGAGAGAAAGAAGAGGTAGAGCAGAGAGGAGAGCAAACGAGAAGAAGGGAATGAGACCACATTAACCCTTTTTTTTTAAAGTAATGAATCATTGTCAAGGGACTCATTTCATTTCAACTAAAACTTTCCCACTCTATAAAAACAGAATGGCTTTCTGCACAACAAGACTGCCTTCTAATTAAGATTCATCTTTTTCAGGACCAGGGTCTTTCAATTTTATTTTGTTGTAAAACTCGCCATCTTGTATGAAAACATATGAGGAAGATACTAAAGATGCAAGAGGAGTAGGCATACATATATTCTATTAACAGAAAGAGCAAGTTATAACAAATTTTAGTATGAACATTTGAGCTACAGTAGAATAATCCAGTTAACATAAAGATTACAGATAACACATAAATAGATACAGTTTTTAGAGACAGGAAGATAACTGTGGTTTATTGATAAACAGACCCTTAGAGACAATAGTCTCTGAATCCCATCTGTTTCTCCTGAAAAAGAAAAATAAATTGCAGATGGAAGTCAAAGGGTCTTGGAATTTCCCTTTAAGTTCTGAATTTCCCGCTACAACACTTGTTGAAAATACATGATATTTGTAGATCTTTCCCTGTGAATAGAGTTGTATTCATAAAACAAATTTTTGTTTGGATAGAAAACTCTTTTAGAGTCCTGAAATGTTTTCAAGAACCCTCAACTTAAGCTCATACTATTAAACATACTATTAAACCTTTGGCAATGTGGCCATACGTTATGATGGAATCCCAAATGTGAAAATACCTGTACTTGGGTTACCCAAATCCACAAATGTGAACATATCTGTGCTTAGGTTACTGGGACACTAATCTGTTTAAGCATGTTTTATCTGTTTCTGCCTCCCGAGTGCTAGGATTAAAGGCGTGTGCCACCACTCCCCGGCAACATTAGAACATTGTTTTATGGATCTTTTCTTCTAAAACTTTCTACAATAAGAATAATTCAATACAGCTGTGTGTGTATGCATATATACATATATATGATATTTTCATGTGAGTGTTTTGCCTGCATATATGTCTGTAGATCAGGTACATGCAGTGCTTGCAGAGGCCAGAAGAGAGAATCCAATTCCCCTGTAACTAGAGTTACATGGGCTTCTGAATTACCATCTGGGTGCTAGTAATCCTACCCCAGATCTCTGAAAGAGAAGTCTGTACTCTTAACTCCCTAATTCATCTCCCCAGCACTAAATCTTTATTTGTATTTGTTTCATGTGTCTGTCTAATCATAATGCTAAGCTCTTGCAAGGGAGCTTTTTGGTTATCTGGAAATATCACTTGGATTGTTGGCTTCCCTTTGCTTTTTTTCTTGAATATCAAATAGAGACTTGCATTGTAGAGTAGATATTAGGGGAATACGTCTAAAGACTTATGAGATGGCAATGATTTTTTTGTAAGTTATGTCAATTCTTTGCTATTAAATTCCTGATAAACAAATTCAAAGTCATTCTTTTATAAATAATAATAATATTCTTTCATTTTCGTAGTTAGTTTTGCCTTTTGCAAAGACTTTTGTCCAAATATATTCATTTTCTTTTGATATGATTTGGTTTTTCCCTCTAAAGACTTTTTGTTTTGTTAAAATTTGTCTAAATAGGAATAATTAATTAATAGTGTTACTTTTGTTTGGTACTTTATACTCCCTTTCAACATGATGTTTATTCCTTCAATTCTGTGCAAAATATTTTTTTCTGAGCTACCCCATTGCGTTAGTACAAATAATTATTTTCATATATTTGTATTTCTACATTTATTTGTAAATGGTTATATCTTTCTTTCAACTTCATCCTTTAATTTTTCTTACATTTAATTATAACCCTTCAACTTGGTTCCATATACAATTTATTGTCTGTGCCCCAAGATTCTCCCTGACTCATTTTTCTATTTTTCAATTGTAAATGTCTCTGCTTTGGAGAGCATCAGTTAAAATCAACTCTATAGAACACCCTTCAGATCAGTTATTTACTGGGGTATTTCATATTTCTGTTGATACTTCTGCCAGAGATGTGTTTTATTCATAGTCACCTAATAATTTAAAGGAAGATCAAGAAGGTCCCAAGGTTATGGGCCCCAGGACACTCATCACTCAAATTTTATACTTCTTGCCTTCAGTCTCCTCCGAACTCGTTTACCTCCGGGGAACTACATGAGTGTTTAAGAGTGGCAACCATGTAATTCAATTCCAAAATTGCTGTGTGCAGTGTCTTTACACTTTTGGACTTTTGTCCTGCAGAAGTCCTCCCATCCCAGACATGCCACACCAGGGGCTGAAACATTGGCCTTGTCCTTTTGCAGTGAGAAGATAAGTATTTATTTTCTCAAGCAGGGTAGGCGTACATCGGTGGAGTCACATAAGCACAGACATTTCAAAAGAGCCTTTCATCTCCTCTGTAGGTATTCACATCTCCCTCTCTTTTATTTTCCTTCCTGACTTTCTTACTTGCTAATTTTCTGAATGAGAACATTTACCTGCAATAATCTAAATAGCATTATTCAATACATCTGAAAAATAGGAAACAAATTTATCCTTATTGCCTAATTACTCCTGTAAAAGAGACATAAAGTAACAAAAAACTTGAATGATTTATTTTATATACAATACTGCTCATGGCATCTTAAGCCTTAAAACAATGGAATTTCCCAAATTCTCACAGATATGAATTTCATAACATAATTCAAATTGAAAGGAAAAATGTATGTGTGTATAATTTTATTATTTCATTATTGTCTAGATGCACAAAAATTATTAAATAAATAGTTTCTTAACTTGGAGTAGATCCTTATAATCAATGATATGTCAGAATTAAATGGACATTAGTTTTACTATCTTTGTTAAAACAAACAGAATTTTGAATACACTAACATGTTAAAAAATGATCTCAATTAATAGTTATATAAAATATAAGGGATTTGAGAAAAATAAAAAAATATTTTTCTTGGAAAAGCCACATTTTTTGAGTAATGGTATTTAAGCCATTTAACATATATAAATAATGAAACTTTGAAAAATCATGAGTTAATTTTTTTGTTTGTTTTGAATTTTTTCAGGTAAAGGTAACACTGTACAGTCCTGACTTTCTTTGATCTCACTGTGTAGACCAGACTGATCTCAAACTCATTAAGTTCTTTCTGCCTCCAGAGTGCCCTCCAATTAAAGGTGTGCACCACCACCACAGAACCTGAGTTAAATATTTTTCTCTCTGTACCATTGCCTCCATTGTCTCCAGGCAAATAACTTAGTTATTTTTATATGAAAAAATTATTTTGAATTTTTTAATACCATGCAACAGTAATTCACTATATTGTATATTTATTTCAATTTAACTATTTTGTATCTAAAAGGACAATACTTTGTTCAAAGTGGATACATGTCTGGTTTTGAATGTGCTTACTCAGCACAATATTTTGTCATTTGAAATTGCTAAATACAACATAATGTATTTTAAAAGAAGTTTTAAAAAGTATCATGCTTTACTAAATTCCCTTAAATACTACCTCCTCTACTACAGTATTAGCAATTAGAATACATAAACATATTTTAATTTCATTTGTATCGTGAAATTATAACACATAGTTACCTACTTTATTGACATTCTAAGTTACTTTAGGATTGATTAAGTGAATCAATACCTTTAAAAGTTCTATTTATATGACTATCTATATAAATTGTCTAATTATTCAGGGAAGCACTATTTCATTCTAAGAGTTCAACACAGTGCTACCAACAACAAAAACATAAATAGTTGATCCACTGAGGGTCATCAGGAGCGTGAGAAGAGAGAAGTGGAATAGGTTTTGGACCAGGCAGAACAGGACCAGTCTCTGAAGGAGAAAATGAGGGAAAGAAACAAGCTAAACAATTTGATATCCTTTCTGAGCCTTAATTTAAAAAACAAAAACAAGCACACCAAATAAACAAAACTTCCTTTCGTACCACCCATGCATACCTATCCCTGAACTGCTCAGAGAGGATAAAACTGGTGCAGAGAAACAAGGAGCAGCTTCCGTAGTTGAGACATGCCCATGGCAAACCCATTGTCCTATTTCCTGAACCTAACCAACTCTCCTAAAGACTCAAGAACATGATATAGCTTTAGGTACACATTATAAAGTGGTAATTAATTGAATTTTACCTTCATTAACTAATTTTCATAAATACCTAGCATGGATATGAATAACAGACTAGTTCAAAACTCATGAAAAATGAAAATACCTCTACAAGATATGAGGATTCACAGGTAGAATCTCATGCCATTCTATAGAGATCAGGATTCCTGAACATAAAATTTCACATAAGTATCACTTTCAGAGGTCAAGGGTCTATCCCTAGACCCTCGTAAGCATAGATTTGTATTCAAAGGGAATCACAAATTAAGTCCATTTCCAGGCTGGGGCCACAATAGGACAGCTCAACCCTGGAGGGAAAAGTGTCCTGACTTGTTGGCAAGAAAGACTACCTGAAGTCGGAATCCAGTGGGTGATGGTCTCCCCACAAGCAATTCTCCTCTCAGAAAGAGCCCTTACAGCTAAGTTCTGCTCTGTTCCCCTAATAGAAGATCCTAGCAGAGTTATTTACTTCTTGTACCACTCAAGATGTTTCTTCTACTGCTATACTCTGCTAAAGGGGAAGACCCTGCAGAAATGGAGCAGTCTCCTAGAAAAAAAAATAATGTTAGTTTTTCTGCTCAGCCTTGCTCAGTGCCCCCTAAGAGAATGTCTCAGCAGGGTCCTTATGTTCAGCTCTGGCATGTGAAGATCTTCACTCAAGATTCTTTTGAGAAAGAGAATTATTAGGGAAGGAGGAATCCAGGAGAGTAGCTGTCTCTGTCAGGGTGATGAAGTACAGCATCCCCCAACAGAACTTCCAGGAGAACTTATATAGGGCTTCGTAGGGGTGGAGTTTTCTAAGGGAGAAAAAAATTCTGTTCAGGCATTAGTTTTCCTGCTCAGGAATTGGCTAGTTTAGTTTTTCAGGGACAGAGCTGATTCTGTTTTCAAGGTCAAACTGTGTTTCTTTAAACCAAAAAGGACCTTTTTGAGCTTTTAAGCTCTAGTTTGGGGGCCAAGAGCTCTAGTTTGGGGATCAAGACATATTTCTTTCACTGGCTATGGTTCTAGTGCCAAAACTTTTGTCTTTGACTCTAGTTTCAGATTCAGGGTGTTTTTCTTTGGTTCTGGATTCAGAGCTAAAAGTATTCCTTTCACTGGCTCTGGGTTAAGCATACTTAGCAGTTGGTTGGTTTTCCTGCTCAGGGATTGTTTGGTTTTGTGTTTCCTTTGGTCAGGGGTAGAGTTGGCTCTGTTTTCAGAGCCAAACTGTGTTTCTTTCACTGGTCCTTTTTAGCTTTTTGTCTCTAATTTAGGGTCAGTGTAATTTTTTTTTTCTGGTTCTGATTCTAGGGACAAATTCTAGTGTGTTTCTTTAGCCCTGGTTTCAGGGTTTGGATGTGTTTTTGGGTTCTGGGTTTACATCTAAAGTGTTTCTTTCACCAGCTTCATTCTCAGATCCACAGTGTACTTTTCTTTCTCTAGCTCTAGTTTCAGGACCAGGATAAGTTTCTTAGGTTATCCCCTTTTCCCTACAATCTTATTTTATAATAAGATATTTCATTGTGTTTAATAAATCTATACACTTTGTCAGGTAGCATACATGACATAAGAAGAGAGTATATGGTCCTGCAGAACTGGAGTTATGGATGGCTGTGAGCTACCATATTAGTGCTGGGAACAAAACCTAGCTTCTCTATAAAAATGAGTACTCTGAACTCCTCTGTCATCTTTCCTTCCTTGTGGGAACCATCTGAAACCAACTGAAATATTAAGACTCATTGATTTATAGATTGCCTTGCTCTCGTATGTATTTTACTTAAGCAAATTGTTAGGTTATGTCTCTGAATAATTGAAACCAATTTCTGAGTCACATAGAACATTTTTTTGTTAAACTAAGAAAGTTCTGTTTACAAACTAGGATAAAAATTTAAAACTCAATAGGTTATACCAAATTTACAAAAAATGACACTACAGTCACATAAAAGCATTTAAAAAGACCCTTCTTTGTGTAAAAAATAGGTCTGTGGATGAATATTCTTAAATGGCTGTTTAACTGTTTCAGCTTCAACAAAGCTTCATTGCCAAGAATCAGGTTATATACAAGTTATTCATTTATATTCAAGAACTTCAGTTTTCATTTTTTTTCTCCCAGATGAATTGACTTTCATCTTCCTGAAAGAACTGATAAATCCATAGTTTTCCTATTTGTTTCTTTTATTTTCAGTTTGTATGAGTAATATTAACTTTCATGTAGGACTTTTCATGGAAATTAATGACTGGTTGGAGTTAATGGACCAAAGAACTCTCCCTCTCAGGCATTCATTAATCTCCAGGAATGCCTTAAACTGAAATTGCAATCACTTAAATAAAAGCTTGAAGGAGAATTCAGAGAGAAATACCAGACCTGTCCATGTCACTACAGAACAAATGGCTGTTTCGATCGCAAGTAAATCTCCAGAGGGACAAATAATTTGTGTTTCAATTGTTCTGTTTTCCAAACTGCTGTGCAGCATTTACAACTTCCGAAGGCACCAGTGCAGGTTGTATTTCTTTAGGACTCAATGCTGCTGGAAGTGTCCTGATTTGGAATTTTATCTGAAGGTGAAGATTGCTGACACTGCTCCGAGAAACTAATTTCCAATATAGTAATTTTTTTACATTCAAGCCTTGAACTCTAAAAGGCCTTTAAGCCAAAAAGATATTGAATATTGAAGTCTAAGAATAAATTGCTGTAATTAAACACAACAAAATGCTTTTATTAATATGCTGCTGTTTTTGAATTAATTATTTAATCTCAGTTTCAGCCCCAGTAAACACTTTTGCCATTCTCTTCTTAAACACTTTCCCTCTTTTAACAGGATTACCTTGTCCTCTTTTTCTTCTTTTTAAATCTCTAGTAGAATCTAAATATTTTTAGCCCCACAATTTCTTTGTTAAAATCTTAACCTGCAGTGTCGTAATTAGTAGACAGAGTTATTAGGTTATAGTCACATCATAAGTGCAGTACCATCAGAAATGGGACTAGTGCCTGTCTCTTATTCCACCATAAGAACACACAAAGATGGAAACCGGCCAAATTCAGGGGTCTTTCACTGTAAACCTCATTCCTGTGTGCTCTGACTCAGGCAAATAGCCTCCAGTATCATGAGACATTCATTAGTTTTTTACAGGCTACTCCATTTTTTTTTTTTTTTTTGCTATTAAAGCTCAAACTGACTTAATACCTATTGCTGTGTTTTTCTAAATGCCAGTGTAACTTTGAGTACATGCTGAACCTCTTTTTACCTTATAATTAGAAATCTTCAATCAGTTGTTATGAGAGGAAGGCTGTCCTTATCTGAACCTCCTTCTCAAAAGCATCTACTTCTCCTTCAATTATTTCAATCTCAGGGAATGAGTAGCCTCAACATCCAATTCAGAGAAGTAATTGTAAATTTTTCTCCTATATGTGTATAAATTCTTTTTTTCTGAAATGCATCTCAAATCAGTCAGTGCTTGTCAGATATGGAAGGAACCACTATCTAATTTGATGTGATGTTGTCTTCCACGTGTATGGATGAGTGGTACCCTCATACTTTTACCAGTCCTGCTTCAGACGGTGATAAGTCATCTTCCTAACATGCAAAACCATGCTCTCCTCCTACTTAAGACCATTAGTGATAGATCATTGTCTTCTCAATGCAGATCATACTATTTCATGGTTTTTACAAAGTTGTCAATGATCTGGCCCTCACTTTGAAAGCAGGATACATGGTGAATGATCTATAATGCCTCTGAAGTTGTTCTTTAACTCACTTTAGGAGATGGATGTGTCTGCAGCTATATGATCTGAGGAGCAAGTTATCCTCATGTAGCATAGAAAAATCCTCCTCATGAGAACTCAGGCTTGGCAGGGAGATTGCTTTTCTCCTTACAGAGACCCAGAGACTCTCTGCCTGGATTTTTTTTTTTTTTTTTTTTTTTACTGAGACCATAATCAGTCTTGGATTGTCTTATGCTGTTAGTTAACACCTTCGTAGTTTGTTATATCTGGATTAACATCTAATATGCTTGTCATAGTTAGTAACAAATTAATCAATTCAAATTAAAGAAAGGCCAATTATAAATGAAATGTCAGGATGGCCCAACTCTATAATCCCAGCTATTCTGGTGGCTTACTGAGGGTGATGAAAATTTGAAGTCCTGCCTGTTCTCGTGTTCTACACGGTGAGTTTCTGGCTAGCCTTGGCATGTTAATAAGACACTGTTTTAAATATTAATCATTATTTTGACGATTGTAATAATAAAATTAAGGATTATGGGCATACCCAGTCTTAGGAAATTTACCTCATATATTTAAGACCTTACTATATTCAATGCCTACT
>NC_022009.1:30819434-30821966 GCF_000317375.1 Microtus ochrogaster | reverse complement strand
AAGAACAACAGTTAGAATAAAAAATCAGTAAAGGATTCTTGTCAGACAGGGTAGAGAGAAGATTTGTGGGGTCAGCAAAGGACATTAGAAAAACAAGGAACAGCCACCCCACAGGAAACTTGAATAACTGAGACTGAACTGGGATTCTTTTGCTTTATTTTGTTTTTCAAGACAGGGTTTGTCTAAATAGCAGCTCTGGCTGTGCTGGAATTCACTTCTTAAACAAGGGCGGCCTGGACCTCACAGAGATTCACCTGCTTCCGTCTCCTGAGTTCTGGGATTAAAGGGTATACAGCAATCTTCTGACATGAACTGGAAAACCACTCTAAGCTGAGGGCAGAGAAAACTTGTCCACTGGGAGTTTAAGGCTGGACATCCACCTATATGTTCCTTACATTTTACAGACAAAGAAAGTGCATCTGCAAAACCTAATGTAGCTTCCCTGACAGCTTCAAGCTCAAAAATATCAGAGCCAAAAGTAATCAGAATTGATGTGCTGCAAATGCCTTGTCTTTGATTTATTCTGAATTGTGTACTAATTACATGATGTGATTGGTATATCCAAACAATTGCTCATTACAAGCAAATGTGGCTGTTTTAGGAAATCAACTTCTGTCTTGAAACTCAAACACAGATATATTTTCTTTTCATTTTTCTTTTGCTGAGTCTTTTGATTCCTTCTGGACTTTCATAGAAAAATTTCCAAAGTTTCAAAGTAGTGAATTTAAAGTGATAATGACATTAACATATAATTTCTGAATAGAAGTCCTAAATCAAGGCTTCTTTCTTGAGGCTAGCAGGTTTTTACCTGGACACTCAGTTAACAGCTAATTACCTTCTCCTTGTGGATTGTAGAATGGTTATCATGACAATGGAAAGAAGTTAAATAAGAGCTGCAGCCTGTGAAACACAAACCTCAGAGGAGAAAGTCAGCATTTTCTAGGAAAGGAGAATGTTCAGAGACTAATATAACTGATTTCATCATCTAAACATCTTATATCTGGAGGATTAACCAGTGGCAAAGGAAAAGAAAACTGAAAACAGGAAATTTAAAATGCTTTGTTGTATTTGCACGGTTCTTACTATCCAATAAACTAAATGCTGATGCTGTTGCAAGATGGCTACTTATGTTAAATGTGCAGAGTTTCCTTACCTGCATACTCTCTTTCCATCTGCTCAGTCACCATCTTTGAAATGAGACCTGAAGAAAAGGGAAATGAAAGATTTTAGAAAATAAACAGTTCATCAGCCCTAAGAATTGCATCATTCTGAATAGCATTATACAAGTTCAACCAATCAGTTCTGTCCTGACAAGCACACCCACCATCTTCCTGCATTGCATGCATGCTGTAAATGCTATCTGCACTTTAGTTACCTAGTTTTCATTTCTGTTATTTGGTCAACTGTTATGACATTGTAGTACTTGTGTTCAAGTAACTATTTTTTGTTAAATAACACCGCAGGGTAGAAGAGTGGTGGTCCTGCCTATTGAGATGTGCTAATAAGAATCAGCAAGATTCTTTGTGGGACTTCATAGAAAAAGAAGAGAATTATATGCTGCTATTAGAGTGTCTATATTATCTTTCCCATTTCTCAACTCATAGACAGTGTCTTCTCAAATTGTCCCAAAAAGAAAAAAGTAAGCACAGCATAATTTGAGAGAGAATACAAAATGTAGCTGTACAATTTAAACTGCAGTAGATTATAATTTTCATCTTATTATTGGTTACTACTGTCAATCATGTGTTAATTTGTAAAGTTCATCATTGGTATATAGGAGGTAAAACTATGATATCAAGAATTAAGTAATCAGTGCAATCTCCCACACACACTGTACGTCTAGGAATGTGTCCTTTGAATTGAATAGAGGGTGACAGGATTACACAATTAATAACTTATTTTGTTTTCATCTCTTTAACATTGAATAAATAGAAAAGGAAGCAGCATACGGGACAAGCAGGAGGAAATAAAATAATCTTTATCATAAGAACCAATTGTATGCTGAATCCACAGTCCACTGCAGTTTGAGATCGCCATGGGATTATTTAAGCAACATTCTAAGATTTCAGCTCTAAACCTATATTTCACAACCCTCTTCAGGAGTTTAACAATGCTTTCACAGGGGTGGCATATCAGATATCCTGCATATCAGATGTTTACATTATGACTTTTAACAGTAACCAAATTATATTTATGAAGTAGCAATGAAAATAATTGTAAGGCTGCGATCACCACAACTTGAGGAACTGCTTTAAAGGGTTGCAGCAGTAGGAAGGTTGAGAGCACTGTTCTAATACAACTGGTGGATAATTGTGATGATGTCAACATTATCGCAAATAAAAATTGTTTATTACTATCAACAATTCTAAAGTCACTTAATGATGTTCTGAGATTCTGTCTCTTATTATTTCAAGTGTCTGTCCAGGTTAATATATATATAATTATAATATATATATAATGTGAATACTACTAGTTTATGAAATCAGTGGCTTTACAAATCTGTCATGTGTAGCATTTTCAGGCATTGAAATG
>NC_022009.1:30815353-30819334 GCF_000317375.1 Microtus ochrogaster | reverse complement strand
TACTAGACGGTCAGTACATGACAGAAAGAGAGAGTAGCAGAAGTGATTTTGATATAGCTTTTTACAAACATCTATACCATGGGTAGTGCATTTTTTGTCAGTATAAAGTAGAAGGGTAACTCTGATGATTGCTGTAGCTATTTAGAACATCAGAGAAAATATTGAAACATCAGACAAGCAAGATAATACCTATCACAAACATTGTAGGTGTAACACACACACACACACACACACACATATATATAAAGCTTTCAATTCTAATATAATTAATATGCTACTTGATTCAATCATTTTACGATAAACAAGAATTTGAAATTCTGACAGTGATTAAGCCTTTAGAATTATTTTTACTGTCACAAGTGTTCTATGATCAGAGTGAGATTTATTCATGTGAATCATAATTATACAAGTTTATATGTTTCATTTTAAAGGAACAGAATTTGTAGATAGATTCTTTCTAAACTTTCTGAAGGTTTATCTGTAGTTTGGCATCTAAGCAAGCAAGAGAAAAAGGTCACTCTAATATAAACTATTACATATCAAATTAATTCATTCATCCCCCTAATTACCTGCTACATGATTTATTTAAATTTCTGTGGGTTTTATAAATATTTATTCTCTCCCCCTTGTCTCTTTGTTTGTTGTGTGTGTGTGTGTATGTATGTGCATGTGTGTGTGCGTGTGTGTGTGTGTGTGTGTGTGTGTGTGTGTGTGTTGAATGAAACTCTTCCATATTCCCTATCGACTTTACTGGTAACTATCACCCTCCTTACAAAGGCACACAGGAAAAAGTTCCAGGAGGGGATACAGGCTAAACCACATAGGCCCTTTTGGACCATTCTTAATCTCTATTATCCAACATTGTCAGTTATACAACTTCCAAAAAAAATGCTTATGAATTTGTAGTACTTATGAACCTTTGAACAGGCACAGTATGGGCAAGACAACACATAGAGATCAGGGGTTCTTCTGGATGGGACACTGAGAAGGAGACAAGAACGTGCACCTCTTCTGCTTGCAGAGAGATACTCAAACATATTTTCCAAGGAGTGTCTTAATTGGTTGACTTATAAAAATCAGGCAATTTTTATAAGGTCACATAGTCATTATGAGACAACTATATAGATAATATAGATAATCTATAGAGTCTACGTGGGATGTGATGATTGGGAGCAATGAAGAATCGTTGCCTGGCAGTTCCTAGGCAGGAATTACCAAGCAGCATGGAAGGGGATCACCACATTGAGGATGGGAGAGAAACTGGAGCATAAGGAAGAATGTGAAGGACGACTGAATTCTGCATCTCATCTGTAGCAGCACACCTTTTATTTCAAAATAGATAAAGCCACTAAATTGAATTTTAAAGAAGTGTAAGGCAATGCTGTGATATCTTCTCTGACCTTTATTTCCCAGGGTTCGGTTTTAGTATCAGCCTGACGGTAGCTTTCTCTTTTCCAACAAGGAAGGAGTTTATATGTGTTCTACTTAGGTGTTCCTGGATAAAATCCTGAGCAGAAGCAAACTAATGAACAAAGGATGGATGTCATACTTTATCAAGAGAAGCCAAGAAAAAAAAAAAAAACTGAAGCAGGGAGGGAGTCTGGATGCCAGAACTGAAGCAGAAACCATAAAGGAATGCTGCTTACTGGCTTGTTGGCTTAAAGTTTGTCCAATTTGATTTTATATACAACCCAAGACCATTTACACAGGGTTGGCTCCACCCAGGGTGTGAAGGGTCCTTTCACCATATCATCAGTTAAGAAAATGACACACAGTCTTGCAATAGGCCGTTTTGGTGAAGATATTTTCATCCTTTTGGCTACCTCTTCCAAATGTCTGTCGCTTATGTGTACACAAACAAAAAACTAACCAGCACAACAAGTTAATATGGTCTATAATTCCAAGAGTTGATAAGACCAAGACAGAACCCTTATATAGTCTGTATAGAGGAACAATCAATAAATTTTTGCACAAATTTGTGATGTAAAATCTTAAATACCTCATTAAATTGTTTTCATTTTTTTTTATCTTGTATTTGATAATGTGTGAATAACCCTGCTTGTGTGGACACTGCCATTCACAGAAGGAATGGGTTAATAATAGGGTATCTCAGTGAAGCCATAGAAAAAGTTGTTGTTCATGGAAGCTCAGAGATCTCAAAGACACCACAATCTATTGCCATTGCAATATGAAACAACTATTAAGGGGAAACTACCTGTTTTCAGATTGGATTTGAGACCTGCTCCACAAGAGGGAATTTCAGGCCTGGTCCCGTAATGTTAGTCAAAAATCCTTGGCAGGGGAAGCCAAGAACGCCGAGCTAGAACTTGTTGTTGCTATGTTTCTAAATCATCAGGTTATGATATTATTTCCAAATATTTGTATTTGTGCTCATAGACCAGGCTGCTTTCATCTTTGTCTGTAAGAAACTTCTGTTTTGGCAGTGGATGGAGTCAATGTTGAGAAGAATACCTAGCAAACAAAAAGAACCTAAGAGCTGGATGATGGGGAAAGTGTGGTAAAATATTGAAGATGGCATGGCTATCACAATCATGAATTCATGGCCACTTTTGTTAACCTACAGAAATGCTATACAACAAAGCTAGTCTAATCTACCACAGAGATGGGCTAGGTGGTTCCTATACCCCACCGCTTAATGAGGAGTTAGAGATAGCAGATAGTTGCTGAGAGAAAAATAATTCTTTCCTGAGGTTGTGGCTTCAGGTAGGTTTTTCATTCTCCAGTTGATGGTGCCATACATGCACAAGTGTGGGAAGTACTTACTGGGCTTCTTGAGCCATCAAAAGAAAAAAACAATAAAGACAAACAAAAACTCCATGAAATTGGGAGAGGGGCATGTCATAGTGTCATAGGGAACATGAAGGAGTCAGAAGAGGAAGCAATAGTTAATATGACTATTAATACATGATGGTATTAAATTTTCAAAAAGTAAAGTCTTTGTAAATTTCTTCAACTATCCCATGAAAAGTTTGGTATTTATAGAAAATTAGTTGTTTTTTAATTCATTCATTTAGTTACTTCAGATTTACTAAGTAATCATTATATGATATTAGCTGCCTCTGCATTAAGATATTCATAGATAAATAAGATTTTGGATCAGTTCTGGCAAAGATCTAAGTAGGTGAAGAAATATAATCAACAAGCTTATAAAAAGTTTATATTTTTACTGTCCATGTTATAAACTATAGGGTCTCGGATCCCTTAGACAATTTGCCTTTCCGTTCTTAATCTCTACAATTGAGCTGTTTATCTCAATTTCTTATTGCTTTAGTGAAGATTAAATGTGTTTATGTTTCACAAATGCCTGACAAATAGTTAGTAACCACCCTACTGTAGCTATTTCCAGTTATATAATACCACAAGGGGACAAAATATTTCCAGGGAAACTGAGTGGGTAGTGATTAAAAACCAGGTAGAATTGTGAGAGTTTCTTTTCACCAAGGTCATAACATTCAATGTAATTTTTCTACCAGACAGAAATAAAAATATTTCTGAATTTTGCTTATATGTAGAACATAAGAACATAGAATAAAACAACGATTTATATGGATGGAATAAACATGAAAAACAGTGAATCATGAGTCAAAGATATCAATGAGTTATAAAAATAGGAAGGCAAACCTAGGAGATGGCTCAGTAGCTAAAGGCAGCTACCATTGCTGAAGCTTCTGACCTGAGTCCACTGTCTGAGAGACAGGTAGTGGAATGAGAGAAACCACTCCTGGAAGTTGTTCTCTGACCTCAATGTGTGCTCTTTGGCACATGCATAACCTCGTGCAGACACATGGTGACACATATAGACACAAATATTTTCAATTTTTTAAAAAGTGGGATAAATATTCTAGAGAAGATGTAACACGTAAAGACCAGGTTTTCTTAAAGTAGTAGTAGCTTTAGAAGCACTTACCAACATCATATAATTATGCCTTTTTATTTCAGTACCAAATAATATATGTTATA
>NC_022009.1:30804489-30815008 GCF_000317375.1 Microtus ochrogaster | reverse complement strand
TTTTTTTTTTCCTTTTATGTATGCTTATGATATATTGCTTCTTAAGGGGAGAGACTGTTTGCTTGGTTGTATATTTTAGATAGATACTTCTAGAAAAATCAACCAAAATTATCAGTAAACATTAGCCTGATCTTTTTGAGTGACTGAAAAGGAAAATTTTAGCTTATACTACTAAGTGTTCTACCTGGAATCATTCCTACCTGTTATTTCTGAGCATGTGACAGGAACATGCTCAACACTATGCCCACGATATGTGTAAGAAATAGTCTTCCCTGTATGAATATGTATAATTTGCTCAAACAGAACGTCTTTTCTTTCTGCATCCAGAGGAATGCTACTTGGAGAATTATTTCCAGGTCTCTTCTTGATTACAGTCAGTAAGAAAGCTGCCTTTATTTCGTCTCCTCTAAAGGTTGTCATTTGCTCTCATGGAAGGACGGATCCAGTGTAATGTGTTCATAATAGTGTCAGTCTTCAGCATTTTGGGTACAGTAAGATATACAGCATATTCCAACAGTGTAAGCAAGACAATTCATTCCAAAAAATTTAAATAATTTTAAAATTAATATTAAGAAACATTGACACTATGTATTGAATTTGTAAGAATAGAATAAATTATGACTGTTGTTTAAAAATCTGTCTGCCATTGCATAATATTGTATTAGCTCCAAAAGTATGCCAGGATAAATTTTAAATATAGATTATTCATGTTACTTTTACCCACATTTAGTATTTATTTTATTTTTTTATTTCTGAGTATATCTAGTGAGGGTCTGACACTTTATTTGTACCCCAAGGAACAAGAAGAGGGGTTATACCTATTTGAACTGGAGTTACATTACAAATGCTTACAAAACCGAAAAAAAAAAATGGGAAACAAAACTCATGTTTTACCTGTGCTCCAAAACATCTTGTTCTGTACGAGAGCAGCAAGTGTTATCATTTTATCACAGAGCAACCTCTTCAGCAATAACCCTACTTATAATTTTGAAGCAATGAACAAAATTAAATTTATAATTTAAATGCTAGAAGAGCAACTGTCATCTATACAATAAGTAGATAATAAGTTTACTGAAGAAAATATTCTTTAAATTGTTATAGATGTTTAAGACCAAGAACTATTGTGCTGTAGGGTAACCCTTCTGCACCCTGTGATTATATGTTGCTTTTATTTGTTGATTATAAAAGTTGAATTGGCTAATAGCCAAGTAGAATACATCTAGCCAGGAAAACTGAACTGAGATGCAGAAAAGAAAGGGCAGATTTGGGAGAGATGTCAGACAGCCACTGGAGAAGCAAGATGTTTTGAAGCACAGGTAAAGCTATAAGAGATGTGGTAAAACAAAGATTAATAGAAATGGGTTAATTTAAAAGTAAAGGCTGGTTAGTAATAAGCTTATGCTGTTTTACCAAGCATTTTGTGATTAATATTAAACCTTTGAGTGATTAATTGCAAATGACTATGGGACACAGCAGGATAGAGAAATGCCAGTTTATATATGACATACAACACAGGACTGGGATTTCCACATAAGTGCCAGGGCCTACAGATATGAGTTCTGTTTCACCTTGACTGAAGGTCAGAGTGTTTGAGCTTATTTTTGCTCTTTCAAAGTTGTTGACAACAGGTGTGGCTACAAACAAGATATCCTGATCTAGGATGGGTACTGGGATGTTGGGAGAAGACCACTCATTCATTCCCGGCCACTCAGATTCCAGAAATAATCACACAGAAACTATATTATTTAAATCACTGTTAGGTCGATCACTTACGTGTATTGCTAGGTAGCTCTTACATCTATAATTAACCCATTTCCATTATTTTATATATTACCACAAGGCTCATGGTTTATCAATAAAGTTCTAGGACATGTCTGTCTCCTTTGGCAACTCCATGGTGTCTTACGACTCTGCCTTCCTTTCCTCAGCATTCAGTTTAGTTTTCCCCATCTAGCTCTATTCTGCCCTACACAGGCTTAAACAGTTTCTTTATTGATTAACCAATAAAATCAACACATATACAGAAGGACTTCCAACACTATTTCCTCTTTTCTGTTAAATAAAAAAGAAGGTTTTAGCTTTAACATAGTAAAATTACATATAACAAAGCAGATATCGAGCAAGATTTACAGTTACATTATTTATATCTACTTTATCTTTTATCATAACTAAGAAAAAACTATAATTATAACTATCTATTCTCCAACTCCATCGAAGATTCCAGAAGAATACAATATTACCTAAGTCAACAACTTCCAAAACTCTAGGATTGACAGAGACATCTCATAGCCTGGACATTCACCCAAAGTTCTTCTGTGACAGTGGAGTAAATCTTTGTTTTGGACATTAAAATGGCCCACAGATGTGGATCCACTCCATCTTTACCACTGGTCAGAAAATTCAAGTCTATACCTACTCCTTCATTTTTATAATAGGAGGTTGGAGCGACTGCCTGCAGGATTTGGTCCAAACCATCAGAATACTTAACTCAGGAAATAGTGGCTTGATGTCTCAAGTACTCAAACAAGTAACTGTTTATGTTTTGTGCCATGTTAAAGCAGTCTTTTGTCTTCTTCCCTCCTTTTGGATTTGGTTATCTAAGCATATGAAAAATATATATGGGCACACTCAGTATTCGGTATCCACAAGATAGCCTTCCCAGTTTTATCTTATATTTCGGTATTTCTTTAGTATCTCTATTCCTCCTATCTAATTTTTCTAACTTACATGCCCCTATGCTATAATGTATAAACCTATCAAGGCTGGAAACCAACATATAAGACCAGACACCACCTTAAAAAAGTTCTAGACACATAAAAACAGAACCAAGAGAAGCTTTGTAGTTTATGCCTCTCATTTTGGACCACAGTACAAATCCATGTCCCCTGGCACAACAGGCTAGCGCTGCATCATAGCAGATTCCTGCTGTCTCTCACAGGTCATGGAATGAAGAGGATTCTCCTGTGGGTTTGAGAGCAGAGCAGTGGCCTTGAGAGAATAGCTGCATAATGCTTTCAAAATTTGGGTCTAAGGATGTGTTTCTTTGGAAAAGAGGTTCAACTTTTGCTTCCACAAGCGGACAATGAGGACTACTGAGAACTCAAGAACAATGGCAATGGGTTTTTGATCCTACTGCACATACTGGCTTTGGGGGAGCCTAGGCAGTTTGGATGCTCAACTTACTAAACTTGGATGGAGGTGGGTGGTCCTTGGACTTCCCACAGGTCAGGGAACCCTGATTGCTCTTCAAGCTGATGAGGGAGAGGGACTTGATCGGGGGAGGGGGAGGGAAATGGGAGGCGGTGGCGGGGAGGAGGCAGAAATCCTTAATAAATAAAAAAAAAAAAAAAAGATGAGAAGCTGTGGATTCCTTCCAGTTTCCTATAGATTGGTAAAGGTAGACCCCCCTGAAAGGTTTCCAATGGTAACCATGCCCCAGGTGATCCAATATCCACAACAGCATCAAGGTTGCTGGCTGAGAAGGATCAGTCACACAAAATGCCCCAGTTAGGACTTGATCATAGTTCTAAATTTTCTCCTGGTTCCTCAAAAATTACCTCACCCAACAATCAGCAGGAAGTAATCTAGAGAACTATGCCCACATTCCCAAAACATTGTTTATGAATTCTTGTTTTCATTTTAGGGAGCTGATTATAAAATGTTATGTGTCAACATCAATCTCTTTCACATACAAGTTTGATAACAGGTTGTAGACCATATTATGCATGAATTAATTTCATTGATTAAAAACTTTTATAAATATATTTTGAAAAATCTACTTTGTCATTTTCTTTCAAATTCATATACCACAGGAGCATTATCAACTTATATTGCAAAAGCAAGCTAGCAGACAACCAAACAACAAAATTTAAAGTTTGTGAAATGCGTATTTGGAAGCAAAGGTTCTTTATATGCTGTTTATGGAAAATGCATTTGCAGTAAAAGATCTGTGCTAAATTATATCTTTCTATGAAATTAACTGATTTAAGTTTTTAAATATTTGTTCATTTTATATATAAAGAGCAGCTCTTCTGAAGTCATGACATCAGGTCTTGTGAGCATTAAACAGATCTTTCTAACATCCTTTCTTCTCTTTATCTCTAAATATCTTAGTAATTTGTGGACTACAATCTGACTGTAGAAGATTATAAAAGGCTTATGTCATAATATATTCAAATTTAAATAATTTTTAGATACTTAGACTTATTGCTTAGAATAAATAATGGTCCTTTGATGTTTTGATTTAAATTAACCATAAATAATGGGATTTCGTACCGAAGCACACACACCAACACACACAAACAAACAAAACTGTTAATACTTCCAAATTATACTACATTTTTACTTTACTTCTCATTTATTTACTTTTCTGATAAAGATTATTTTGGAAAGATAAGAACTATTACCATGTTCTAAATCTAATAGGCTCTTGACTTAAACTGTTTAAGGCTTTCAAAGAAACCCTAATTAAAAAGTCTGCCTACCTCTAATTCTAAGAATTGTTTCATAATGCAAACTTAGCCAGCTGTTGTTAGCAGGATGAGATTAAGTAGCTTGTTGTGAGCAGCATAATAAGTTTATCTATTATGCTGGCATTTAGGACTCCCATAGACAACAAATCCAGAGGGGCTCAAAGCCCACAGTTGAGGTCTGTTACCAAGAACCACTTGTGCATTCTGCAACATGAAAAGTCTATCTCTGCTTCCTCCCAGAGTCATGCTCCCCCTTTCCTCTTTTCAGGTTCTTAAACTGCCCTATGGATTAGTTCTCTTTCAAGGAACCTCAAGTGCAAAAGCTTTTATGCATGAGCATGCTTTCTTTTCTCTGAAGAATACCCACTGCTATGAAAAAATTGGAGCTTGGGAACCAGGGTTGAGGATGAGGCTTGTTAAACTATTCTCTTCATTCTGAAAAGCCAGGCAGACTTCTGAAATGTTTGTTAGATATTTCCTTCCACTTTATTATTGCTCTAAACCTGAGCAATTTTAAATCTTATAACTTCTCTCTTTTTGTGTTAGTTTGTTTGTTTTTTCATTTCATTTTGTTTTGTTTTTCATACTCCTTTGGTAACAGACAAAATCTCGTCTTCTAGTCATGAGGTCAGATAGGAACCCAAATTACATATCTACTAAAAAAAGTGGATCTTTAGAAACACCTCACTCATGCTAGTTATAAGGGCTGTGGACATCAAATTGAATGTTGAGAGGGTAATTTCAGGAGCTACTGGAAGTGTTTGCATGGAAGTTCACCATGAGTAAACTGTCTGCATGTTCATACAAAACCCAAATTTCACCCCTGAAGAAAGCCTTAAATATTCTGATCCTCAGACTACACACCTAGTTTTTTTTTCAAAATTGAAAAAAGTCATAGATATTAATTTACCATTACATAATATTGCTGAATATATAGAGATGTAATATATAATTTATTATATAATATATACCAGTGTATTTCTTAGAGGGTGATAATACCCCCAAGAAAAAAATGGAATTTTCTCCTTCATTGATATACTCCGAGTGACTTATAACTTTCCATTAAAATTTACATTTTAAGGATTATATCATCAAGCATTTAAATCAAGTTGGACTGTTTTTAGTGTGGTACCCTTTAGAGAATTTAAAATCTAAAATGTAGCAGTATTTTATAGATTTAAAGAGGTTAGAGCATCAATAGGAAAGAAAAATTTGAGCAAGAATCTGAAAAATTTGCAATAATATCATGTCAGAAATTCATTTAGAAGCCCATTTTCCTTTTATTATTAATGAACAATATTTTTCTCATATAGTATATGCCGAATACAGATTCTTTTACCTCTTTTTCTTAATATTCTCCTCAACACCTCCCACATCTAGATCTATTCCCTTTTTGTAGCTCATTTGAAAGGAACAGACATTAATAGAAAATAAGAAAATAAAACAAAGTAAAATATAATAATTTACAAAAAATCTATCACCTTGAAACTGGAGAAGACAAACCAATGGAAGGAAAAGAACCCAAGAAGAGGTATAAGAATCAGAGACTCACTTTTCAGACACCCAGGATTTCTATAAAAACAATAAACTTCAGGCCATAATGTATGCACAGAGAACCTGGTCCAAACTATGCAAGCCTTGTGCATGCTGCTTCAGACACTGCGACGTCATATGAGCTTTGCTAGAACTGTATGTTTTATGCTGTTGTTGTGTGGTTTTATTGTTTCAAGTGTTCTAAGCTAAATCCCCAGTCTTCCACTTTGAATAATTAAATTGTTTCAATATGTAAACTCCTTCTCAAAGACCCATCTCTTTTCCATGATCATTTAGAAAAGTAAAAGGTCACACATTTCTATAAGACTGAGAAAAAGCCACCATTCTCATACCAGTTTTTATATTTAGCAACACATATTGATACATATTGTCATGCACTCTGTTTGTCTCATCCATGTATTTAATAAAGATTTAATCTAAAGTTGCCACAGGAAGAATGTCTTTTTTAATTTATTCTTTATTTCTTCCATCTTGAAAAACTTCCAGATTTTATTGTCTCTTCTTTGCCAAAATTAAATTCTGCTGGTTGAGTGAACAGCTTCTGTTCAACTTTGTACTCTCATTTATTACAGTTAAGTACTAGAGAGGTTATCATGGGCTTTCACCTTGGCATTGGGCATAGGAACATATTTGTTGAGCATTAGAGCCTTTCCCCAACAGTCCAATCACTTTGCCTTCTGGAAGACATTATCTTTTTCATTTTGCTCTTAGTGTGTTTTCTTGATAAATTACCTTCCCTTTCCATATTTTTTTTAAATATGGCCACAGGTATAGTAAAGTTTCTATTATAAGTGCCAAGGGAAAGTCCCCTATGACTCGTGAATTTTCCTTGTACAATAGGGAAGTGAGTATTGTTATAACAGTAGGGTCTTTTCCTTTTAATGGTCTGTGTAGTGACAGAAGACTTCCAGCGTTACACAGTCTAATATTGTGATATTAAGTGTCATAAAGAAAAAAAAAAAACGAATGGACTTTCTTGCATTTAGGGACCAAAACCCTATAGCAGGTTTACAATAGAAGTACCAGCCTCCAGAGAGCTATATGAGAAAAAATTCCCCTGGAGGAGGAGGGGGGGATTGGATGTTATTTGACAGGGTTTTCTAAGGAAGGAGCCCTTTTCACTCTTGTTGGCTCTTCTTGTGACAAAGTAAGGACTGCACTCTAGTGTCAACAAATGTTGCTACAAGGGAAAAAGGACCACAGAGTAGTACTTCTTTCGATTTGCCTTTGTTTAGACTTGATCAAATTATTTCATCGCAGGAAGCAAACTGTAAAACATAGCCAATCTTTGGTTTTACACAAGGAGAAAAAGCATTTTACCCAGGATTGAGGCCACATTGTTTGTGTTTACTGTATACTGCTCAACTTGAATAATTATAGTTATTACCTAAGAAATTTCTTATTTACATCCCAACCAGTTATGATCTAGTAGGTATAAAGGATAAACTATGAACTCACACTTCAGTGTAGTTCCCAGAGAATATTAGTGCCTCTGGTCTTAAGAATTCATATCAAATAGCATGCCTTAAAGTCAGCAGGAAAGGAACACTAGAAGGGATGTTGTACAGCAGAGAGTAGAGAGATATGAAGTGATTTATCAAAGGTCACATAACTACTACATTTCATAGCTGTAATGTTTTCCATTATACAACTAGAATGTTTTAATAGATTACTTTTATTATTCAGACTGCAGCCGAGCATGCTCTGTTAATGGTTTCTTTGGCACACGTAAATCACTTACAAGATAACAGGGTTAAGATGAAGAACACTTTTATCCAATTCACACTTCTGTATGCCTTCTGGGCCTTCTAAAATTGTGGAACTATATTTTTACACAGCAAAAAGAGATATTTGGGGGTGATGTACGCTTTCTTCTTTTAACTAACATTATAAGGCTCTCAGAGTCACTGAAGAAAGATCCCAGAATCAAATATTATGCAAGCACACAAAGCATTTATTCTACAGAAATAGACAGCACGCAGGGGTGATCATCCGCACAAAATGGTGAGAACAGTCTAGAACAAAGGCACAGAGGCCCTTTTAATAGGGCACTTGTGGAATTCTAAGCTTGGTGAGCTAATCTTTGTCCTTAACTGGTCAGGCAAGGAGCAGATTCATGGGGTACAAGTTGATTGGATGGGACTAGTAATGGTTCCACTCATTGTAGGCTTTTTAGTAATATCTGATTAGTAAGCCCAATCCTGTCTGGGTCCGCATCACCTTATAAGGTCAGGTTTGAAACTGTTTAGCTGATTGGCTAGTAATGGCTGGGGGACTTCCTGGACTTGGGCTTAGGTCAAATGGATGGAACTAGAAAACACCATTCTGAGTGAGGTAACCCAGACCCAAAATGATGAATATGGTATGAACTCACGTATAAGTGGATACCAGCCATACATAATTAAAGCATTTTGATTCTAGGTAAGCTAAGTCACAAGATGAATACTAAGAAAAACATATATAGATCCACCAGGAAAGTTGAAATAGACAAATCATCTAAAAAAATTGAGAATATCCCTACTGCTTGTACTGGCTCTTTGAAAACCTATTCTCTTCCTTGCTTAGCCTAGATATAGGAGGGAGGGCCTTGGACCTTCCCAAACTAATGAGCCTTACTCTCTCTGAAGTGTGGATAGGGGTATGGTGGGGGATAGAGAATGGGAGGAGGAGAGGGTGTGGGAAATTGTATGTATAATGAAAAATGATATTCTCTTTTAGTTTTAAAAACATAAAGCAGAGAAAAACTATATTGGCCTCCAACTTAAAAATCTGGGGATTGCCGGGTGGTGGTGCACGCCTTTAATCCCAGCACTCGGGAGGCAGAGGCAGAGGCAGGCGGATCTCTGTTTGAGACCAGCCTGGTCTACAAAGGGAGTTCCAGGACAGGCTCCAAAGCTACAGAGAAACCCTGTCTCGAAAAAAAAAAAATCTGGGGATTGCAGGTTTGAAGCCCTGGAAGAAGTCACTAGATTTCTTTGCATATGATGACTTCAGTTACATAGTTATGTACTTGTTTGAAAAGTAGAAAATGCTATCAAGAGGATAACTTCTACCAATTCTAGAATGATTGACAAAATTGTTTTATGTCATTTTGCACAATGAAGCCATTCGAAATGAGCATCACGCATAGTTCTTGTCTAATGGATAGACAAAACATGGTGAAAAATGTTCACACTACGGGAGGAACTGGTTCTGATGAGGGGCATTATAAACTTTTTCATATGTTACTCTCCAATCGTGGACAGACATTTTCTCTATCTCCATAGTGTCTTTTAGAGATTAATATACACTGCATTAATAAAGCAATAGGAGAATGCTACACCTGCTAAAGATTGAGAGAAATGGAAAAAAGTGGTATGCTTTGAAAATCTTCTGAGAAACAACCTATCATATGCAAATTTTAGAATGACTTGAAGGAAAAAATATGTACATGATGACAGGTGAAAGGGACTTTAAAGTGGGGAAAATGGAAAATCCAATAGTTCTGTGTAAGAAGCAATCTAAAACAGAGCAACATACAATGTCAAAATGTAGTTCCAAGGAATGGACATAAATACAAATTGTTAAGTTACAGAATTCTGCAGAGACATCTGACATGCCAGGTAGTGGGAACCCAACATTTTCCTATCTATTAGTTATTTTCACTATGTAGGGACATCGGAGAGTGCATTGTTCTATGTATGGGCATATGAGATGGTCACCCAAGATATGGAGAGTTTATATGACCCTCCCTTGCTACATTATGGTACATGAAAGAAGAGAAAACATATTTAAAGGACAATCTGGAGTTGAAGCATAAATTTAAATCTCTGTAGACTAAATCACAATTTACTACAAATTCTAGAATGAAAGCATCATTAATAAATAATTCTTCCTAATTAAAACATACAATTTTACATTTAAACCTACAATGAAAAGTATAGCCTTCTGGAATACCAGTGCCTCAGACCTTAAGAAAATAAAACAATACACATAACTAATTATAGAAAAAGCTGAAAAAGTGGTAATGTTGTAAAAGAATTTCTATTCAGACTTCAAGATGATAGTACAGTGTTTCCAAACTTTTCAGAAGTAACTATTTCCAATTCTATTTTTACTACTTTAATCCACACTGAATAAGCTACTAAACCATATTGGGGAATATATGTTTATGTGTGTGTGTGTGTATGTGTGTGTGCATGTATATATTGTTTTTATGTGTGCTTGCACATCAAAGTTAACATTTTCTCAAGCTAGGTGAGTTTAAATTTACCCTCTTTGAGTAATCAGGGAACACAGTGAAAGAAATGGAAGAAAGGTCTTTTTTGGACTTAAGTCCAAGGAAAAGGGTTTTTCCTGTGAGACTGTTTCTCCTAAGATTGTCAGAAATTACACCAACAAAGTCTCAAAAAGTTACTGTCTGAACATAGTTGTGAACTAAACAAAGATGATACCAACCAAAACAGATGAAGGGGAAGAGACCTTGAGGCTTCAAGTCTACACAAAGTACTACA
>NC_022009.1:30802918-30804235 GCF_000317375.1 Microtus ochrogaster | reverse complement strand
TAAGAATTTGTAAGCATTTGTAAGAAGAAAATAAAAAATAAAAATAATATGAAAATAAAATCCAAAATAATAATAAAAACTAATCAAATAAGTACATAGTGAGAGATGTTCTATAAATGACCAGAAAAATAGTTCCCAAAACTATCAATCATGAAAAATTACAAAAATAATAAAAGAAAGGAATATTACAGAGAGTAAACACAATGGCTAATTGGCAGCTAGTGCTGCGAGTTAGACCATGACGTGGAAGAAGATATTAAGTAATGGAGTTTTGACATGGGTACAAAATAAAACTTTACTGTTTTAAGGAACATTGCCTTTTAACAGTTCACTACCCAACATAAGCTTGTCTAACTTGTCTCATATAGTAAGGATGAATAATAACATTGTGACAAATGATGTAAGACTAAATGACTCTCCAATTTGCGAGAATATTCAGTCCTCTAGGTTAAACATCACTCTTTTAGGCCTCCACTCATCATATAAAAAAATCAATGAGGCATTAAATATTAATCAATAAAATAAGAAAACCACTGATAAAAGAAAAAAAGTGAACTCAAAAGTTGTTACATGGTTCCTTACTTCTTTATAGTATCAATTTAAGAATAAAAATATTCATTAATTATTTTTGTAGTCCAGCTCCAGCAAATTCATATTTTGAAGCACTATTAATTAGAAGCTCAGGCTCAGACATTTGAGTTCAACCTGAAGATCCAACAAGCAAAACAACCAGCCACTGGCTTTCACCTCAACCTCAATCTGAAATGGTGATCCTGCCTCCTGGAATCTTAGAATGAGACTGTGTCTGAGAGCTGTCTTCCCCCTGTCTTACATTCTTCTCTAGGGCCAGAATTAAAGGTGTGCACCACTACTGCCTGATCTTATGTTTATTTTTTTTTTCAAAACAAGAACCTTGAGTCTAATTTCCTTTATTTAGCTTTTTTATGACCATTACCCATAACAACTTGTAACTAACATATTAAATAAAAACAAACATTGATAATCCATTTTTTGAGAATGTGTGATCACAGTTTTCTAGGTTACTTCCTGCTGATTGGGAGTGCTGATAATCTTATGGGGACCCCAAAAAGTTTAAGATTATGGGCCAGTCCTTACTGGAATATTCTGTGAGGCTGGATCATTTCAACTAGCAGTCTTGAAGCTGTTCTGGATGTAGACCTCAGAGGAAACTGCAACATATGTCTTCTGGGTCATCATTTCCCATTGTAGATTTTTCAGGGGGTCTTTCTTGATCAAACCATATTTTTCTTAACCAAGAATGAATCCACAGACTCTCATTTCCTGTGGAAACATAAG
>NC_022009.1:30786263-30802148 GCF_000317375.1 Microtus ochrogaster | reverse complement strand
TTGAAATTTCACTACAGTACTTTTAAAATCAATATAAAAAGATAAACTGAAGATTTATATGACTGTTTAAGAGTATAAAAAAAAAGAAGGGCCCAAGAAATTTTATGTGACTCAAGGAAAATTCCATAGAAACATGGCATGTACAGTTAGCAAATAGGAATTTAAAACTCAGTCTAACTGTATATAACAGATGGTTTATATTCATAAATTTTATTCATAATATTTGAAAAAGAATTATGCATTCTGAGAAAAGAAGGATTACCCTAGGAACATAATGTATGATGAAGGATTAAAATAGGATATCTAATAACACAAAGTATTAAAAATATAAAAGACTAAAATGTGTACTTTGTAATCCAGAAGTATCTCTGAAAATTAAATCACCTCTTGCTGAGATAAAATTGGCAGTTAAGGGTTGATGGGGAAAAACGTGTCATTTTCTTCAATAATGTAGCCAACAAAATGTTGCCTTTCTTTCATGAAATAAACTTACATCTGAATTTTAGCAAAAGACTCTAGCCCGGTGGATCATGTATAAAAGAAGGCAGTAAAGTAAAATGATCATTTATTGGAAGAAAGATTTCAATGGGCAAGGCAGGGGCACAATAGAGGGAAAGAATCATGGAACAAAGTGACTAAACATTATATAAATGTAGGCCACTATCAAATAATCAAAGTAATAAAAACAGTAATAAATTTTGTAGAAAAAACTGCGTTTTCATTTGCTAGTCACCTAGACCCAAATAATCACACAGAAACTATATTAATTGCAACACTCTTTGACCAAGAGGTGTATTCTTAGCTAGCTCTTATACCTTAAAGTAACCTATTTCTATTAATCTGTGTATTGCCACAAGGCTGTAGCATACCAGTAAGTTTCTGGTGTCTTTCTCCTTCCAGAGCCACATTCAGTCTCTGACTCTGCCTTCCTTATTCCTCTATCTCTGCTGAAATTGCCTGCCTTTCTATATTCTTCTCTGCTATAGGCTAAAGAAGCTTCGTTATTAATCAGTGGTAATAAAACATATTCATAGCATACAGAGGGGATTCCTACAAAAAAATTCTCAATGTCCATTTATCACACCTCAAAATGTAGAGGAAGGTAATAATATCAGTAACCAATATTATATATATATATATATATATATGTGTGTGTGTGTGTGTGTGTGTGTGTGTGTGTGTGTGTATAAAATGAAAACTGCTTTCTTTAAGTTTTAGCAAGATGGCTTAATGAGCAAGAGTGCTTGATATGCAAGCATGAAGACCTAAGATAAAATCACAGAACCCTTCCCCAGGAAAAGAAGTATTGGGATAGCAAAAACACATGTTAGTGTTGCTGGAAATAGAGACTAGAGTATCACTGCAGCTTATTGTGTGTCAGTCAGCCTGGCACTAGGTTTAATGAGAGATATTTTCTCTAGAGAAAAGGGCAAAGAGTAATAGAACATGACACTCACTTCTGCATTAAGGGTCTGAATATAGACATGTGTTATATACACACACAAACACATACTCACATAAATGGTTCAGTTCGTCTCCTTAAAATGAAAATTAAGCAGTCTTGGTACCTTTTTAGACTTTACTGAGAAAATGGGTTAATTAAAAAAAATGAAGGCAGAAAGAGATAAATGAAAAATTATAAAAAGAAAATATATACCATATTACAAACAATAAATTTGATATAAAAAGAATGTGAATAAAATGAATAATTGCACTAAAAAGTCTGGAGAGTCTTCATCCTTCCATTAATATGGTGTACCACATTTTTCAAATTTACATTTATAAATCATTCTTGCATCATTGCTATATAAGCTATTTGCCAGTTGTCAATGATTTTTAAATGAGCTCTTGAGTTTGGTTTGCTTATATTTATTGATGTTATTCTGCAGCATTTTCCACCTCTTATTATATCTTTATCTGAATTTGGTGTCAAGGTAAATATACCAAAAATAATTTTTTATTATTTCCATCTCTTCAATTTTCTTGATGAGTTTGGAAAGGATTGGATGTTTGGTGGAATTCAGAAGATGAACTATGAGGTCTGGGTATCACAAATAATTTTTCACGGTGTAGCTCTAATTTATTTCACATCACTGAAATGAATTATAATGTGGTTGAGTTTTGTTATTGTCTTGAATTCCTTTTAAAAATAACACACTAACAGGCATGAGTAAGATGATAACTCAACTTGATTGTTCTTTGATTTTTTCCTAATAGGGATTGTTGATAAATGTTTTCATATACCTATTGGTCACTTGCATAATTTTGTAAGCAAATTTTTTATATAAACTGTGATAATTTTTTAATATTCATGCATATTTGATCTGCATGTATGTCTGTACACAACTTGTATCCAATATCCACCCAGACAAGTAGAGGCTATAGGAACCCTTAGAACTTGAGTTAAAGTAGTTTGTAAACAGCCATATTGGTTCAGGAACCAAATCTGCATGCTCTTCAAGAAGAGTAATCACTCATTGACACTGAGATGTCTCTAGGTCCGATATTTATTCCTTCATAAAAGCTTTTCTGTTTAATTTTATGGGTAGCTGTGTCTGTGACTTTATGAGGTGAATATGTATCTATGTGCATGCAGATGAATATAAGAACTATAAAGCATCTGAACCATTGAATGTGGAGTTGCAGAAGTCTTTTGTGAACTGCCTAATATAGCAGCTGGAAACCAAACTTGGTCTTTTGTGAGTGCTTAGCCACCATCAGCAATAGTCCCATGTTTATACTATACAAGTATGGATACACATGACTCAAAGTAGTACGTATACAGAGTATGTATAAAATACTTTTAGTTTTATGAGAATATTTGCATTATGCAGATGTTCATATGAATGCCCAAATATACACACACACATACACACACACACACACACACACACACACACACACACATATATTCCACATCATTTTCTTATTCAGCAAGATAAAAAGATTCCAACTCACTAATAAAGTTTGATTGCTGCATCTGGTTTTTGATATTATTTCACATAGTAGCTCAACTTTTTAAGTTCATTTTCTTTTTTCTGAACTAATATTTCTTTCATGTGCTTTACACACCACATTTCTTTCCTATTGCTCTTGTAACTGCTTTACGCCCTACTGTTTTTATTACCTGTATGTGTCAATCAAGTTCTATTTTCTTTTGCATTTGTCTTGAGGTGTCATTGGTAGTTGATGTCTTTACAACTACATCTGAGTCTAAAAGAACTTTTTCTCACCATTCAGTGCACTTTGAATCTCCAATGTGCAATGTGATATTTTATTTTCTTTCTCACACATATTATGTGATTTCATGGTTATGATTTTTAAAATATAATAAAATCTTGATGTAAAAGAAAATCTGCATTTATATATATATATGATTAATTTGGTAATTTGGTAAATCAAAGCTTATATATCTTTTGTTTCAAATGCATGTTTTTCTTTAAAATACTTCCTTTAAAATAATAGGTTCTTGTACTTGAGTATATATTGAGAAAGAGAAAGAGAGAGAAATGATAGTGTGAGAGATAGAGTTAGCATGATAGGTAGAAAGAGATGTGTGTATAATTTTTTCAGGTTCTCTTAGGCTCCAAAGTCATAATAATTCCAATTTGTAGTCAATTATTCTGTCTTCCATATACTCAAAGGACAACAAACTCAAGAACCTTGGACTTTATTGTCAGTGTCTTGTCACTGACAGATCAACAACTGTATTTGCTTTCCATTATGATATGCTACTTTAGAAATCTCTTTAGCTAATATGTAACCAATTCTATGAACAAGTATCTCCATAGAAATAATACAACCTTGTATTGATTTAAATATGACCCTATGCTAATGCTCAAGGGTGGCCTATTGAGAACCTGAGATCCACTGAATGAGGCTGATCCATCACAGAGCTAGTAAAACTCTTATTCATGTTCTACAGTGGCAAGAAACAAACAAATTTTAGGAAGTGTTTAGAGGATTGTGTCTATATTTCATCTGTCATTATCTTGTTCCAGTCTTACAACAGATAACATACTTCTTTTTCCATTTCTTTTAGTGTAGCACATAATTTATTTAAAAAAAAACCAAAGGATTCTACAGTTTTGTGCCATCAGTTTTAAACTTATGATTTATTTATAAGAAGCCTTTAGTCTAGTCTGAACTTTCTCTAAGGTGAAAGTGAACTAATTGTGTGGAGTTCATTGGACCAAAAGAACAAATTAAGTTTTTAGGTGTCTACAATCCTCATGGGACAAATAGATATTGTTCTGGAGCATGTCCCAGCAATTCTATACAACAAAATTATATCGTTAAAGGAAAAGCCATCTTTATGAACAGCCACAGATATATGTGTCCATAAGATTGAGATGTAGTCATAAGATTAAATATACATATCACATATACATATACATACTACAATGCAGGTACTGGGGAGACACTAAGCTACTTTAGCATGAGTGAGCAATAATTTCCAGAGACAATGATCTTGCTGGCCATGCCTGGACAGGATTAACCTCCAAGAGGGTCAGTGTTCTGGTGGCTTGATATCTGAATTATCAATTGCCATATGCTTTATAGTTTCATGGTCTTCTACAATTGAAACACTTTTGAAATAGTTTTAATTATTCTTTTTATCCAAATAAAATGGACTGTCTTGAGCAACTTATATAGTATCAGTTTCCTTTTTAACAATTTGGATGAATATAATTATTTTTTCTGCTCTAACCAACTTTCTTTCAAGAGAACAATGAAATCGATAATTGTCCATTGTGCTATAGACATGTTTCTGAACAATATTTTGAGCATTTCTCTGAATTTAATTTTATTGTACTATAAAGCTAATGGATATTTACCAACCCCCTATTTTAATGTCATCTCTTCTCTACACAGTCTTCTCTGATGATACAGATCCAAGCCTGAGATTGTTTTCTGTATTAGATGAGTTCCTGTTGATAGGGAAAGGCACTGTCCACATTAAAAAGTATATGAATGTGTGATTCACTAAAGAGGAATCATTGGAGGTGAACTGTAGTTTTAGGATTCCAAAGTTTGTCAGCATTTATGTTGCTGGATGTTTGCGTATGTTCTCATGTCATATTCACTATGCTGTACTTCACCACGGCCTCAGTGTCTTCACTCATTCTGTCTTTTTTATGAAATATGTATATATTTCATATATATATATTTAAGTGTGTGTTTGTATTTATTCAAATTTTAGCATCTTAAAAATCCACATGTGTTATACAGTATATCTGTTTATGTTTCTTTCGTGCAACTTCTGTCTTCCTGTAGATTGCCCAGATTATTATCATCACATGTACTGACTGTTTTTATGTGTTTCATTTTCACTCAAACACAAAAACACAATCGCACACATTCTAATTCTACCCTAGAGTAATTCCTATCTTTTAAAGAAAAGAAAAAGCTAGTCACAATACTATTGATAGTCTCTGAATATGTTAATTAAAATTATTTTGAACTTTGTATGCTTTCTTTTGTTTCTTCTAAATCCTGTTTCTGTTTTAAATTTATCTCTCTTTTCATTAAAAATAGAATTCTAGAAATCTTTGAGTCAGTGTTTAATATTCACACTTAACAATAAGGTATTAAAAATAGCTTGGAAACTCAGTAGACAGGGCAAAGTTATCTACCAGATTGAAACGGAATGTAGTCTGTTCTTTCTTTCTCTTGGCTGTCACACAAAATAACATTATCTGTGGGCAGATGTTGCTCTTACTTATTTATATAAGCTCCATTTTTAGGAGAAGGTTGTTCAGACCCTATGCAGGATTAGTAAAGTGTTCCTTTCTTTTCACTCTCACAATTTTCACTGTATGCAAGATGTTGTTGAGTTCTGTTTCCCACCTCTCCCTGCAGCCTGGTTAGTTAGTTCTAAACACCAATTGTTGACAATCTTAGACCTTAGCATTTATAATAAATTTACACACACATATACATATATATCTTTGCTTTAATTTATGACAAAAATGGAGTGTGTGATTCAACAAGAAATACTGTAAATGATTTTTACTTTGGAAATCAGACAAAATAGTGAAGGGAAATTTTTCTCTTTTATAGGCTAAAGATATTTCTCGTTGAAAGTGTGTTTTCTAATACTTTTTTTCATTTTTGTCTCCTTCCTCTCCTCCATTCTTTCTCCCCACCCCCCCTCTCTCCATATATATACATACATACATACATAAATACACTTTTCTTTGCTCCCCTCTCTGTGTCTCCCTCCTCTTCAACCATCTCACAGGGTTCTCATGATCCCAATTTACTCAGGAAATCTTGCCTTTTTCTACTTCCAATGTAGATTAGATCCATGTATGTCTCTCTCAGAGTCCTCATTATTGTCTAGGTTCACTGGGATTGTGATTTGTAGGCTGGTTTTCTTTGCTTTATGTTTAAAAAACACCTATGGGTAAGTACATGTGATAATTTGCTTCCTGGGTCTGGATTATCTCACTCAAAATGATGTTTTCTAGATCCATTTATTTGCCTGCAAATTTCAAGATGTCTTTATTTATTTCTGCTGTGTAGTACTACATTGTGTAAATGTACCACATTTACTGTTCAGTCGAAGGCATTTAGGTTGTTTCCAGGCTGTGACAAACAATGCTGCTATGAACATAGTTGAGCACATGTCCTTGTGGCATGGTGGAGCATCTTTTGGATATATACCCAAAAGTGGTATTACTGGGTCTTGAGGAAGGTTGTTTCCTAATTTTCAGAGAAATCGCCACACTGATATCCAAAGGGTCTATACCAGCTTGCATTCCACCAGCACTGCAGGAGTGTTCCCTTTTCCCCACAACCTCTCCAGCATAAGTTGTCATCAATGTTTTGATCTTGGCCATTCTTACAGGTATAAGATGGAATCGTAAAGTTGTTTTGATTTGCATTTCTCTGATGACTAAAGATGTTGAGCATTTTCTTAAGTGTCTTCAAGATATTTTAGATTCCTCCGCTGAGTATTCTTTGTTTAGGACTGTGCTCTGTTTTTCATTGAATTATTTGTTCTTTTGATGACCAATTTCTTGATTTCTTTGTATTTTTTTTTGAGGTCTGTTTGATGTGGGTTGGTTAAAATCTTTTCCCATTCTATAGGCTGTAGTTTCATCCTGTTGAACGTGTTCTTTGCTTTACAGAAGCTTTTCAGTTTCAGGAGGTCCCATTTATTAACTGTTTTTCTCAGTGTCTGTGCTACTGGGGTTATATTTAGGAAGTGGTCTCCTTTGCATTAATGTATACTTTTCACTTTCTCTTCTTTGAGGTTCAGTTTGGCTGGCTTTATTTTGATATCTTGGATCCATTTGGACATGAGTTTTGTGCATGGTGATAGATATGGATCTATTTTTTTCTTCTACATGTAGATATCCAGTTATGCTAACATCATTTGTTAATATGCTTTTTTTCCATTTGATAATTTTTGCTTCGTTGTCAAAAATCAGGTATTCTAAAGTATATGGATTAAGATCTTAATCTTCAAAATGGTTCAATTGGTCCTCCTGTCCGTTTTATGCCAATACCAGACTGTTTTCAGTACTGTATCTCTGTAGTAGAGTTTGAGGTCAAGGATTGTGATGCCTCCAGAAATTCATTTATTATATGGGATTGTCTTGGCTATCCTAGGTTCTTTTGCATTTCCATATACAACTGAGTATTGTTCTTTCAAGGTCTGTGAAGAATTTTTCTGGGATTTTGATGGGCATTGCATTAAATCTATAGATTGATTTAGGTAAGATTGCCATTTTTACTCTGTTAATTCTACCTACCCAAGAGCATGGGAGATCATTACACTTTCTGGTGTCTTCTTCAATTTCTTTCTTCTTAGATTTAAATTTCTTGTCACACAAGTCTTCCACTTGTTTGGTTAGAGTTACTTTGAGATATTTATGCTATTTGTGGCTATTTTGAAGGGTAATCATTCTCTGATTTCTTTCTTGGCCAATTTATCATTTTTATATAGGAGAGCAACTGATTCTTTGAGCTAATCTTGTATCCTACTGCATTAATAAAAATGTTTGAGTTGTAGAAGTTCCTTGGTAGAATTTTTGGGTTCACTTATGTTAACTATCATATTATCAACAAATAGTGAAAGTTTAACTTCTTCATGATTTGTATCTCCTTGATCTCATTTTGTTGTCTTATTGCTCTAGCTAGGGCCTCAAGAACTATATTGAAGAGATATGGAGAGAGTGCACAACCTTGTCTTGTTCCTGATTTCATTGGGATTGCTATGAGTTTCTCTCCATTTTGTTTGATATTTACTGTTGGTTTATTGTATGTTGCCTTTATTATGTTTCTAGATGTTCCTTGCATCCCTGCTCCCTCCAGGACTTTATTATAAAGGGTTTTTGTATTTTTGAAAGCTTTTTCAGCATCTAATGAGATGATCATGTGGTTTCTATTTTTCAGTTTTTATGTGGTGGATTGACAATTTTTTTGTATGTTAAACCACCCTGCATCTCTGGAAGGAAGCTGCCTTGATTATCATTGATGTTAGTTCTGATGTGTTCTTGGATTCGATTTGCCAGTATTTTATTTAGTATTTTTGCATCAATGTTCATGAGTGATATTGGTTTGTAATTCTCTTTCTTAGTAATGTCTTTATATGGTTTGAGTATCAAGGTAATTGTAGCCTCATAAAAAGTTTGGTAATGTTCCTTCTGTATCTATTGTGAGAAAAATTGAGGTGAATTGGTATTAGTTCTTTGAAAATCTTGTAGAATTCTAGGCCGAAAACATATGATCCTGGACTTTTTTTGTTTGGGAGATTTATAATGATTGTTTCTATTTTTTCAACAGTTATTGGTCTCTTTAATTTACTTATCTGCTCTTAATTTAATTTTGGTAAGTGATAGTTATTCTGAAAGTTGTCATTTTTCTTAAATTTTCCAATTTTGTGGAGTGCAGGTTTTTGTAATATGAGTTGATGATTTTCTAGATTTCTTCTGTATCTGTTCTTATACCCCCCTTTTCAGATCTGATTTTGTTAATTTTGATATTCTCTCTCTGCCTTTTAGTTAGTTTGGATAAAGATTTGTCTAATGTGTGAGTTTCTCAAAGAAACTCACCCAAGAAAACTAGAGGGCAGGAAATAATCAAACTGAGAGCTGAAATCAATAAAATGGAAACAAAGAAAACAATACAAAGAATCAATGAGACAATGAGTTGGTTCTTTGAGAAACTCACACATTAGACAAATCTTTATCATATTTGGTTTCTAGCCATAAATAAAGGACAGTGAGCTTATAATTCGAGATCCTAGAGAAGCTAAATTAGAAGGTGAATCCAAAGACAAACATATAGACATCCTCCTGAATATTAACCTTCATCAGGCGATGAAAGGAGACAGAAACCCACATTGGAGCACTGGACAGAAATCTCAAGGTCCAAATCAGGAGCAGAAGGAGGGGGAGCATGAGCAAGGAACTCAGGACCGCGAGGGGTACACCCACACACTGAGACAATGGGGATGATCTTTCGGGAATTCACCAAGACCAGCTAGCCTGGGTCTGAAAAAGCATGGGATAAAACCGGACTTACATAGCAGACAATGAGGACTACTGAGAACTCAAGAACAATGGCAATGGGTTTTTGATCCTACTGCACATACTGGCTTTGGGGGAGCCTAGGCAGTTTGGATGCTCAACTTACTAAACCTGGATGGAGGTGGGTGGTCCTTGGACTTCCCACAGGTCAAGGAACCCTGATTGCTCTTCAAGCTGATGAGGGAGAGGGACTTGATCGGGGGAGGGGGAGGGAAATGGGAGGCTGTGGCGGGGGGGAGGCAGAAATCCTTAATAAATAAATAAATTTAAAAAAATGAAAAAAAAAGATTTCAAATGTTCTGTTAATTCACTTGTGTGGGATTTTTTTCAGCTTCTTTATGAAGGCATTTAGTGCAATGATCTTTCTTTTGAACACTGCTTTCATTGTGTCCCATAAATTTGGGTAAGTTGTGTGATCATTTTCATTGTACGTCTTTAATTTCTCCCTTTATTTCATCCTTGACCCATTGATGATTCAGTTGAGCATTGTTTAAGTTCTATGTGTGTCTGGGCTTTATGGAATTAGTATTGCTGTTGAATACTAGTTTTAAACCATGGTGATCTGATGATACACATGGGGATATTCCATTTTATTTATATCTGTTTTGGTTTGATTTGTTATCAAATATATGGTCAGTATTTGAGATTTTTTCATGAGGTGCTGAGAGGAAGTTCTATTCTTTTATGTTTGTATGGAATATTCTATAGATGTCTATTAAGTCCATTTGAGTCATAACATGTTAGTTCCCTTATTTGTCTGCTAAATTTTCATCTGGCTGACTTGTCCAGTGGTGAGAGTGGAGTGTTGAAATCTCCCAATATTAGTGTGAGGGGTTTAATGCATGATTAAAGTTTTAGAAGTGTTTCTTTTACATATGAAGGTGCCCTTGTATTTGGGGCATACATGTTCAGTATTGAGATTTCCTCTTGACGGATTTTTCCTGTGACTAATATAAATGTCCTCTTTGTCTCTTTTGATTAATTTTAGTTTGAAGACTATTTTGTTAGATATTTAGATACCTACACCAGCTTTTTTTTTTTTTAGGTCAATTTGATTGGAAAATTTTTTCTCCTAACACTTTACTGAGGCGATATCTGTTTTTGAAGTTGAGTTGTGTTTTTCATTTTCATTAATATCTCTACAGAAACTCCTACAAATAGATGTGGCTTTCTTGGCCATTTTATTGTTATGCCTGTTTAGTAACTTTACTTCCAGCCACTTAATTTCAATTATCTAACCATCCTGTTGACATTTTAAAAAGAGATTTTAATTTGAAAATCATTTTAGATCTATAAAAAGTGTAAACTTCATAGAGTATTGTAAGACCTTGAATTCAGTTTCTTTTGTTACTAATAGGTTATCTTAGTATAGGATTTTTTATGATGAACCAATCAATAATAATAAATATTTATTAATTATAATATAAATTCATATTCTTTATATTTCATTATTTCATAAAATATTTTTGTTCCTTACACTCTTCATATTTGTGGCAATTTCTTATATTTACTTTGTGTTTTGATTTTAAAATGTTAAGGATCTTTCTAAATGTATTACAAATGTTCTTTTTCAATTATATGATGCTTGTGTTCAAACATGCAAAAGAATTGTGAATTAACTGAAGAACACAGAAGGGGGACAGTGTCTTCTAGCACCTACTATCAATAGTGCCTACTATCAGTATGATCTATGAGTGTTTATGCTGACCCAGGTGCTCTGCATGGGGTAATGTTTTCTCAGACTTCTCCACTGTAATATCCTTCAATTCTGTAACACAGGTATAAATGTCTTCATTTTCTTAGCATATTCTAGTATTTATCATAAAACTGGCCAAAATTGTAAGATCTGGAACTTTTCCATTCAACATTCCATCAAGAATATTGTGAGTTCCAAGAGTGCCTTGGCTATTCATCAAGGTCAGATTCAAACTATGCTGCACAATGGGATATCTTAAAATATGAATAACAAACAATAAAGGAAAAGAAACTGATATATTTCTAGGCAAATTAACATATTCTCTTGACATCATTTTCAGTGTCAGTTTATGTTTTATATTTAAATTTCATAATTTATGTTGTAGTGGCATTCCTTTTGTATTTTAATAAATAAAGATTGCCTGAAGATCAGAGAAGTACAATAGCCACACTGACCAGCCCTATAGACTAGGCAGCATTGACACACACCTTTAATCCTAGTCACCATATTAGCTTAGGTGTGTGCCATAGGGAACCAGGTGGTAGTAGTGCACACTCTTTATCACAGAACTAGAGGGGATTATAAAATGGGAGGGGTCCTCAGTCTCAGTCTCATTCTGAGGTTTCCTGGAAGAAAGATCACCATTTTCAGACTGAGGTGTAGGTAAAAGTCAGTGGCTGATTGCTTTGCTTTTCTCATCTTCCAGATGAATCCCAATATTTTTCTCTGGGATTTTATTGGCCATGCTACATTATCTTTTCAAGTCTTCCTCTTCAATAATTTTCTTATTTTCTTAACACTTTATTTTCTGATTATCAATAAATAATTCTTTTTTCTTTCTGATGCTATCACTACTTATTCACAAAAATGATTTCTAAAGTATGAAAATTTTACTATCGCTTCAGAACACCTGGATAAAACATAACTAATAGCTGATGTCATTTCAACTAACTGTAATGCATGCCTTTGCTGTGCATAGACTTCAGCCCATTCAAATTAGACTAGAATAATTTTCTCAACAATGTTAACAAATATTCATAGGGTGATAATTATTAGCCATCATTATCATTCAGAAAAAGGTTAAATTAGTAGTTTTACTAATTAAAAGAGATAATAAATGTTGATTTCAATAAAAGACATAGGAAAGAGGGAAGAGATAACAGTAAGATATTTTTATTTCTGAAATAGCATTGTATTTCTCCCTTGAAACACTCTCATGATTTTTTTTAAAAATATTTCTACAAATTTACTATAGTGATTTTTGAGATGTCTAAGATGTTGCTCTTAGTATCACAATTTGAAGACTTGGTCATCAATAGGATATTACTTTGGATTCGGGAAACTAAGAGATAAGGGAGGAGTCTTTGGGGAACCTATCTGGAGAAAGAGTATAGATTCTTGATGGCTGTCGTTCCCATCAAATGCTAGTTTTATGTTCTTCTTCTTAGTACATATGCAAGCACACACACACACACACACTAGATTCTTGATGGCTGTCGTTCCCATCAAATGCTAGTTTTATGTTCTTCTTCTTAGTACATATGCAAGGTAAATTCCACAGATTCCAATTAACATGAAGTTCAGTTCAAATTTCTAGGACCAAGAAACTATTGGCAGAACCCATTGAAACTATGATAAAAAGAAATTAATTTCTCCTTTACAGTGATTTTTGTCAAATGTTTGGATAAGAGTTGTAAAAAGTGACCCCCACACAGGGTCCCATCTTAAAATCTATAAAATCTTTCTCCCATACTATCTGCAGAAGAAATCAAGACACTAAACTGCACTCATGTTACTGCTATTGCTTACATATCTTATGTACAACTTAACTTTGCAGTCAAGTCAAAGAATCTATAGTTTGCTTAAATCTTTTGGATATTTAATATAAACACATACATTCTATTCATGAAATGTTTCATCAGATAAGAAAATCATATTGATTTTGTAAGAGGAGCACTGAACATCTATAAAATTTGCAGATTATCTCTTAAAATTTTTAAGCAGATAACAATATTTATGAGCTTATTCCTTTCCATATGTATTCTTTCATCTCTTGTATACATTCAAAAAAAAGAAGCATAGAAACCAAACCATGATAGAGGAAATGAAGTAGTACCAATATTTTACATGATTTAGTATGTCAAGCATTATATCAAATGCTTAAATCATTTTACACAGAGAGTTGTTATAATTACCCTCAATTTGCAGTTGAGCCATCTAAGGACTAGGCATATCAAGTAGTTTGTCCTAAGCTAGTGAGTTCCTAAGTATAGTTCCAAAGGAATCAATTTTGGAAGCTGTGCTCTGTAGATACCAATTTTATTTCCAGTGTTTATCATTTACAGTGAGCTTCTGCAATCTTTTCTGTTTGTTCTCTTTCTCCGTGGTTCTTTCTGTGTCTATTACTTTTATCTAGGGCTGTCTCAGTTCACTAGGTTTGGGTCATAGGGCATTTTGGCTTTGAAAAGAAATTGATGTCTTCAAGCAGTATAAACCATATTTTCTCAGGGCAACTCCTTTATGGTATATCAAACACGACTACACTAATTTCTGAATATCTTGATTAAAAACTCCAAAGTAGAGCAAAGTTGAAATGACATTGTTTGTTGGAGAACATAGCATGGAAAAGAAGTATCTGTATTTATGCAATCCAGTCATATTTTTTTTTATTAAATACAAAATTCACAGAAACAAAACAGGAGATAATTATATATTTGGAAGTATATTTAGAGTGTAATCAGTCTTCACTCACCTTATCCAAAGCTAAGAACTTCCTCAACATTTTTGTTACACTAATACCTCATTAGAAAATGTGGAGATATTTTGACCTTTTTCCATGATTATGTTAGACTTATTGCATTTGTGATTTATTGTCTCTATTTTTGAGATCTAAATTTTGTAAACCTATATGTTTTCAGGTACCTGTAAAATGACAAAAGCATATTAATAAGATGAAATTTCAAGTACTTGGAGAAAGTCTTTGGAAACAGTCGATGGTAATAATGAATTACCATTTTCCTCTATGTTTTCTAATCTAAAGTTTATCCTTCTTTCTTCAGATTTTATGTATTATAATCAGCATCATTACAATTTGCTTATAGAATTAAAATTTCTTTCTAGTATTCATGCTAGATGACAAGGTTTGTGTAAAGAAGATTGTAAAATGATGCAGAAATAGCTGTGTGTCTGGATCCCAGTTATAATCACAAATGCTCATTCTTTTTTATTAGGGCACAGTGGTTTCTAAGATAGTTCATAAATCTCTTCAGCAAGCTTTGTGGGATTTGACCACCATCAAGAAGCTTTTCCTTCTGCATTAAATGGTCTCTAAAATTCTCTGCTCCATGTAGTAAGTATCAAAAGAAATTATTTCCTGTTCAATCATATTTCTTTATAGTAATGTGCCAAAACTCTTAACCTGTACTGCCCAATGTTAAGAATTTCTGGTTAATTTGATCCACTCCTTTACATTCAATATGTTTCTTTTGACAGAGAAAAAGCATTTTTTAGTTTTTTCCCAGTCCATTAGGAAGAAAAAAGCATTATTAATTAAAGTCTATAAAGATCTGTTTAATGTCCTTCTATACATTGGATCTGATGAAACAAAACAATCTGCTTATTAGTTCAGTTGCATTCATTCTAAGGTGTACATTTCAGAATACAACTGAGCCGTATTTGACTCTGATATGTCAAAATATTTACTTAGTTAGAATACATAAAAAGTAAAAAGCAAGAATAGCGTAATTCTTTTAAGAATGACATACTGCCACTATGCCTTTTCAACTTTCACATGGGTTCTGAATAATTGAACCCCAACCCTTATGTCTTGTATGAATGAACATCACTCTTGTCTTAATCCTAAAATTATAATTGATTATTACCAGATCATTGTTTTTACAATATAAAGAAGTATGTCTCAAATATGTAAATAGAGATAATTATTTTGTAAAAAATAATGCAGATATTTACATTCTACGTTGAAATTTCTCAATAGGAGTCAGAATTTTATTACATTTGAGACTTGAAAGTAAAAAATATGGCAATTATATTCACTTATAATGTGAAGGAAATATTTCAAATAGAAAAATTTTTAGAACCAAAGTGTCAACATGTTTATGATTTATTATATTTTTCAGCATTGAGAAACAGCTGCACTGAGATAAGTTAAGCACAAAGATTGAAAGTAAATATCTTTTTAGTAGACGTATGGGCACGGAGATAGATTGAAAGGTTAGCTGATTTGGATGCCTATCAGCTCATAGCTAGGGATGTGGGTGTATTGTGATAGATCTGTTTATCTTTTTCTGAATACAAAGCTGATATCCCTGTCGGTGTGTATAGCATCAATAAAAGAGGGAAATTACAGGCTTTGAAAGACTTTGGTCCTGAAGTAGAAATTTCGATTTATTTTCTTCTTATAGCACAGAACATTTTTCTTTTGATTCTGCAGCTCTGTCTCCCTCTCAGCCTCCCTATCATTTCCTCCCTCTCTTCTTTTCCCACTACACTAGGTAATGATGCACAGCCAGAGATTCCTTTGAAAGAAGCAGGTATGGAAGACTCTTAGTACTGGAAATGGACTAAGAATGCATCCCTTCTACTCAGGAGTGATTCTTACAGCGCATACATGAAAAGATCCCCATTCTT
>NC_022009.1:30784857-30786163 GCF_000317375.1 Microtus ochrogaster | reverse complement strand
CACACACACTCACAGAGACATGCACAAACATATAAATACACACTTCTTTCATATTTTTGGATGTAAGAGGCCAAAGTATCCACAGTGAATGCTGTAGCTCTTGCATAGCCTTTTAGTCTAACAAAAAAGCAAATTTTCCATCTTATCACTATCAAAAGCAATATGAGCATAATAGAACACACTGTGTTTGCAACGAATAAAAGAAAATCAATGAGTAGTTAACTCATAAAGAATCAAGCCAAACAATAAGGTTGAATTATACTCTATCTGTATTTTCAGCACCTGTAAGATGACATGAATTAAAAGCATTCACCACCAATCCTGTTCACATGGACTGGATCCTTAGAACAAAGAAATGGAAAGAATTCCAGCCAATGGCCTTGTGACATTTGTGTTCATGCTATGGCATGGTTGACCTCATATGCATATACAGACAAATAAACAAAGACAAGGTGATGAAAAGAACATGTATTTTGATTAGCTATTACTGATTCCAACCTCTAGAGAAATCTTATTTTGTACAAATATGACATTAATAATGATCATCCTTTAATTTGTTATCATGCTAACATTATGGGTGAAAAGTTTTTCATGAAAGAAATTTCTAACAATTTAAAGATGGAAAAAAATCAAACAAAAACACATGTAACAAAGAAAATATAAGTGGTCTCTTTAAACAGACCTCATTATCTGGTCTGAGAACTAGATAAATATATTTTCAGAGATGTTTTCCATGCAGAGCAATCCAGACCACTGTAGTGATAAGGAATTAAACAATGAAAAGCTGGGGTTGGTTGTTCTTCCTGATACTAGAAGAGATAAATCTTTGCTTGTTTTTGAAAATTGTGTTTTAAATCTAAATCTTTGAAAAAAGGTGGTGGTTAGCTCCAAAAAAGGACCACCTTCAACTTTCAACAGGGCTCCACATATAGACTCAAGGAGACTGTCAAAGGGCATGAACAAGACCTGAACAAATCAAAGATGGATGAATCCCTGCATGAAGAAGGGGAGGTGGGCACAAAGTCCCATCACTAACAAAGAAGCTATTTGTAATTGATAGCTTCTTGGAGAGAGAATATCAGTTTTCTCCAGTGGGGTGACCCTGGGTATATCAGTCACATTCTAGGGCAGGTCTCATAATCAAGAGTAGGAGAGGGAGGGGGAGAGGAGTGGGGGAGGGGGAGAGGAGTGGGAGGAGGGAAAGGGAAATGGGAGGCTGGGAGGGGGTGGAAATTTTTTTTCAATAAAAAAAAAGAGTAGTTGCCCTGTGCAAAACTGACTTCAGGTTTTATTTTTGTGTGCGTGT
>NC_022009.1:30774954-30783661 GCF_000317375.1 Microtus ochrogaster | reverse complement strand
TAATGAGACATTTTCTCAAGGAATCATAAAATAAAGATAAAAATCAAAAGTATTTCTGAACATTTACTCAATGGAAAATAAAGCAGTGCCAACTGTGATGGCAGTGGCGGCTGTGCTTCTCATTAATTTTCTCTTGGCTTTTTTAAAATTTTTACTCTAGTCTGGTTTTGGTTGTATTTTATATAGTTTTGCTTGTTTATTTTCTAACCAAAGAAAGAAAGAAGCAATGAAACTGGGTAGGTGGTGAGCTAGAGAGGATCTGGGAGGAAATGAGAGAAAGAAACTTATATCAGAAGATATTTCATGGAAAATATCAATTTTAATTGAAATTTATTTTTAATATATCTAACAAAGTATAACTTTTTGAAATTAATTTTGCTTATTTATTTTTATACAACATGATTTTAATGTTTTCTTTCCTCTGCCATAACTTCTCCCCATCCTCCCTACCTCACTACCCACCTAACCAATCCAAACTCACATGATCCTCTTGAAACTTTTAAAATTGCTTTTTAAATCTTTTTCTCTTCCCTTTTCTCATTCAAACCATCCCATATTTCTCTGCTTGCACAGGTTGAAGTTTCATTTTCTCCCCTATTTAAGCCCAGTTTACCATGTTTATTGCTGCTGTTCTTGCTCAGCTCATGTTTAAGTGACTCTCCAAACACAAGCTCTTGTTTTTGCCCTTGGTTGCAACTCAAGAGATAGGAAACATATGTCCCAATTGCTAAATATACCGCTCACTTCAGACATGGAGTCCCAGAGGTCCCAGAACTAGACCTGGTCTAAAAGCCTCCTCCCTGAGGGCTAGCTTTCATGTTCATGCAAGTTACCACTTCAGGGAATCAAACAACAGTCTTACCCATTTATGATGTCTATGAACCAAAACAGTGACCTTTATGGAAAGATGGCTGTAACAATGCTATAGTGACACACATACCTTGCCAACTAGCAGCTTTCTAATTGGACTTATGTGTGGTGAAACAAGAGGAAAATTGTTTTGTACTGGAAACGTCGCTACCTACATTGAGGTAATGAATTCGTGGACCTTGGAGAAGAATCTACAACTACTACTTTATTAAACTGGCATAATCCCTAACTACACTCTAAAATACTTGTTCTTATACCTGCAGACAAGTGTAATCCTCACCCATCAAGAAGACTTTTTTTTTTTTTTTTTGCAACAGAGACATTATGGGAAAGCACAACCAATCAAAATGTAAATTTGGGGAGTTCAGTTCCAACTGATACATCTACAAAACAACTCCTATTCCTAAGGCTCAAGGGACATTGTAGAAGAGGAAGTGGAAAGACTAAGAGCTTGAGGATCAGTGACACTGTATTGAGACTGTGTCTTCTCGTAATTCCATCAGCTACACACGTGAAGTGCAATATTTCATCCTAGTTCACCTGGAGTCACTATTCAATAATTGTAGGTTATTAACAAATACAACATTAAAATGTGATAATGAAAGGAGTTGCAAAATTATACATGATTCTTAAAAGCCTCTCTAAACACATTTCTTGACAACTTGCAATATTCCATACAAAGCACTATGATCTTAGAAGATAAAGTTAGGAAAGCCAGATTTGTAAAGGAGCAATTCACCTTCTAGCTTTATCTTTGTCATTTATAAACTTCTTTCTTTTCCTATCCACAAATCAGAGACAAATTCAATTGGCCAATGATCATAGAATTTTTCTATAGTCTTTTATAGATTGGTCAGCATGTAAATTTCAGAAGTAGATGCTTAGAGTAATAATGATTTTATCCATGTTTTTAAATAATATTTTATTAGAAGGCAATTACTTATTTATGTGCTCTCAGTGGCAATTGTGCTTCCCATCAGCATTTCAAACAGAGAACTTTATTATAACATGTTAAATGATAGATGGCATTGTGTTTTGCTCATATTATTGACCGAATAATTGCAATTATCCTTTCTCCCCATCACTTGGCAGATTTCTTACTTCCCAAAATTACCTACCATGTGCTTTTGTATTACACCACACACACAAACTTGCACACACTAATACACATATTTACATATCATGTTTAAAATGCAGCATGTTTTCACTTAGATGTGTTAATTTTGTCTTTTCTCATGCTTATCTAATACTCTGCTCCCTTCACTTTTGATCACCACATTTCTTCTTTGGCTTCCATATTTTACAATAGAGAGTTGGATGCATGCATGCATGATAGGTAGATAGATCAACAGGTAGATGGATGGATAGATACATAGATACATAGATAGACAGATGATAGAAGATTCCACATATGAACAAAAACCCAGCATTTTTCTCTTTGAGTTAGACTTATTTTACTTAAAAATGATGTTATGTAGATATAACCACTTTTCTACAAATAACAGTTTCAGGTTTATTCATGTCTGAATAAATATCCTCTGTGTTCGTGTTTATTTTCTCCATCCATTCATCTGTTGATGTACATCAACACTGTTTTCCCATCTTGTTTCTGTTGAAGAATACTATAATAAACATGGATGTGTATGCAAGTCTGTCTCTGTGTCCTCTAATATAGCGTCAAACCTGAGAGAATACAACAGATATCCTATGACATCCAAAGCCAAAGCCCTTTATTCCCAAATATTCAGAGACTTAATAATAAAACCTAATCACATTAATACTATGGTCAATGAACTATTTAAATATTAACCATAACACATAATAATTCTTGTACCTAAAAAAAGTATGTCATTGGGGATTTTTGCAGGAAGTGTAAGTGATTTGTACAGCTTGTTAACAAATCACCTAGTGTGAAAATGTTGAACTATATTTTAAGTTGTATTAAGATATAATTGTTGAGAACAATGTAGAGCTCAATAAAAATCAGTAAAAAAGAACTAACTAGAAAAATATATAGTTGATGATGTACTGATTCACATATGAGTATTTTAATAATATTAATCAAGTCACTTGTCCACTGTCATTTACTTTACACTTCTATATCAAGCAATTCTGAAAGGTCCTTGTGTACATACTGCAATCCATGAGTAGTTGGCACACTTTAAGGATACAGTCTGAAATTGCTTTATCTAAAAGCAGTTCTAATCCAAAAATTTTCTAATAAAAAAATAAATCATGAGAAAGTCTTATGACTCTACTTTCAAGAATAATAGAAGAGTAACTTTTTCATTTCATACATTTTTATTTTGATTTTGCATAACAGAGAGTAAACATATTTCAATCTGTATTTCAAATGACATATAAATTCTACACTGAAGTCACTTAGCTGAATGAAGGCTTTCTAAGTGATCTGTGCCTCTCCTATGCAGAGGTTATATATTCATACATATTTAAAAAGTCAGCTTTTAAAATCCAATACAACTGCAATCCATTTTAACAGTGAGAACTGAATTGTTTTTGCCCCCGTAGGTGAATAAGATAGACAAGCTAATTACCTTTTTAACTTACAAAGCTTCAATTTGAGATCTCATTATCATTTGCTCTCAGGAATGAATTTCTCTCAAGTTTTGATGGAGAGCATGGCTTCTTTTATCATAGAATCATGAACCCTTTCCTTTCACTATCTTCCTCTGAAGTCCCAAATACAGTGCTTAATGGAAGCCTGATTTTGCTCATCACTGTTTCAAGTGATCCTTAGAATAACTTCAGAGATAAAAAGGAATGTATTCCATTTACATAACAGAATACATGAAAAATCAGTGACTATGCTAGGTATAAATGATGGTCCCCATTGCCAATATTCTTGGCATTTAAGCAGGTCATATAGAACTTAGTTAATTCTGTTCATAGGAACATTTATAAATGGCACATTCCTGTTTTATGTGTAATCTCTCTTATCTGGCATAATAGAAAATTATCCCAGCAGCAAACTACCTAGGGAAATTCTCAGGTAGTAGAATATTCTAGTGAGACACAATTACACACAAATATGCATAAACACATACACACACACACACACACACAAAGAAACAGAGGGAGAGAGGTGAATTTTAACAAGTATTGGAGTAGAAAGTCTAGAATATTTACAACCTAGAATGGGTTAAAACAAAAGATTATTGAGAGAGAAATATTAAAATAACAAAATGTATAAAAACCAGTATAGGTGCAAAAAATTATTAGAATTTGATCAAATGTGGGACATTTAATAGATGATAGAAATTAAAATAATTATTAGTATTCAATCATGAATTTATTTCTGTTTTTAGTTGGAAAAAGTGAGTTCTTTTTAATACTGTCTGAATCTTCGTTTTGTTTCTGAGCAAATACACAATAATATAAATGTATACTGATACAAGTTTTTCATATTTTACTTTATGTGTGTATGGGCTTTATCTGCCATCATAATTGTGTATCACGTGTATGCAGTAGAATGGATACCAAGAATGGATATTCAATCCCCTGAGTTGAATTTGTAATGTGGGTGCTGGGAATTGTACTGAATTCTCTGAAGAAGAGCTAGTGCTTTTAAACTTCGAGCCAACATGCCAATCCCTTTATATACTTTTTAATAAGACAATTAGGAGCTAAAAATGTCTTGTTTGCTTACTTCATTATTGTATGACCATTATAAAGGGGCCATTTATGAACAAATATGTGCTTTGTTTCAATTAAAAATATTTTGTAGGGACACTGGGAAATGAACTATTTTTATTTTACATTTTTATTTTTTGAAAATGTGATGATATATACCATACATATTACTCACATAAATTTTTCTTAGCTTTTTTATTTTGTCCTCACTTAGAGAATTTTATAGTCATGATGGATACTTATTTCAAGGATCATATGTTTTACAATCTTGCAAGTATGCATTTTGTAAGAAATGGGTAAGAATATTACCCATAAACTAGCACTTTTACATTTTAATTAAAAATTTTTTTTATTTACATTGATGTGCATTTCTGTGTCTGTGTATGTATGTATACCACATATTCATGGGCTTTCTCAGAAGCTGAAAGACTCTTTTGATCTTTAGAGCTCCAGTCAGTTGTCACCTCCTGACATGGGTGATGGGATCTCACTACCGATCCTCAGGACAAGCTGCAAGTGCTTTCATCTGCTATATCATTTCTCCTGATGACTTTACTTATGCATTGGGTCTTTCTTTGTATGTGTATATGTGTGTGTGTCTTTGTGTGTGTATATGTATGTGTATATGTGTGTGCGTGTCTCTGTTTGTGTGTGTATATGTGTGTGTGTGTATGTGCATACATAACATGTTATTTTGTGGGGGCCAGAGGAAAATTTAGGAAATCTCGCTATTTCCTTGTACCATATGAGAATAGGATTTATGTCATTGGGCTTAATAGCACACATCTTTTCTTGCTTGACTATTTTCTTCCCAGTGTGTTAATTTTATTAAAATTGGGATGATAAGCAAAATACTTTTCAGAATGATAATACTATTGGGTGAGGTAATTAATATCTCTGGAATATAATGGAGAGTGTTTATTTTACTTTTGTTTTTGATACAGTCTCACTATGCTCTTAACTCAGTTTTCCAAGTGCTGAGATAATGGGTATGTGCCTCCACACCTAGTTCTGAGGAGCCTTTAAAGTGGAGAACTTCTTTTTACACTAGGTAAAGAAGCACAGCTTTCCTTACTTAAGCTCACGCCCAGGCTTGAGTCTCATTTACTCATTCATTCCTTTTATGAGGTGGCAAAGTCTGTTAAGTATAGATGTAGACTTCTGTGTCTGAATCTTTATTGTCCCATCCAGGAACTGAGTGGATTTCCTGCCTGGACTTTGAAATAACATACATAAGGTGTTTTTCTGTTTCTGCTTCTCTGCCATGCTCATGATGGATGTCTTCCTCTCAGGCCTCCGAGGAGTCTTAACTGCATGCAACCTTATATCTAAAGGGTAACAATGCCTACAGTAGGTACCAGGTATATAGCCTGCTTACAATTATGTCTTGTGACTTTTTGCTTCATTTTTTTACTTTGTTAGGTTTCTAAAAATGCTCTTCTTTGGGTGTCTTCATGTCTTCTGCAGAGGATTTTCTAGGCAAGTTATTCTGGTTCTGGAAGTACACGGCTCCCTAGAAGAGTCTGAAATAGAGCCTTCCCTTTTCCCTTTAGGTAGTTGTCCATCATTCAACGATTATCCATTTGTAAATATTTTGTCAATAACAAAACAAATGTTAATTGATAAAGAACTTATCTCATTTGCTCTTACAGTAGTATAACTAAGTGAGGAACTTTGCTTCCTCAGGCTACTTTCTGTTCTGACTTTTTTTTTTATTGAGAAAAGGAAAAAAAAAGTTTCCCCTTCCTCCCAGCCTCCCGTTTCCCTCCCCCTCCTCCCACCTTTCTCCCTCTCCCTCTCCAGTCCAAAGAGCAGTCAGGGTGCCCTGCCCTGTGGTAAGTCTTAGGTCCTCCCCCCTCCGTCCATATCTAGGAAGGTGAACATCCAAACTGGCTAGGCGCCCACAAAGCCAGCACATTAAGTAGGATCAAAACCCCTTGCCATTGTCCTTGGCTTCTCATCATCCCTCATTGTTCGCCATGTTCAGAGAGTCCGGTTTTATCCCATGCTTTTTCAGTCATAGTCCAGCTGGCCTTGGTGAGCTCCCAATAGATCACCCCACTGTCTCAGTGGGTGGGTGCCTTGCATATCACCATAGAACCTTCATCTGGTGATGGATGGAGATAGAGACAGAGACCCACACTTGCTTGACTATTTTGATTGTTCCAAAACAACTATTATTATTTGGGCCTAACATCCACAAATAAGGCATTCCAACTCTAGGTTTTCATATACCTAAAGACAGTAAGAAGCTACATGTTTAAGGTAGTATTGTTGTAGATTTCCTATAAAGATTAATGAATTCAAATTAATTTGATATCTATTTGTGATATATTAGTAAAATTAGAAGTTATTTTAAAACAAACTTAATTTTTTATTATTATGTTTGTTTTATTTCCTCTCTGGATACCTATGAAATGATATTTATTGGGATATGAATGAATATGTGAGGGCCAGATAATTATAAATTTTATCACAATATCAATTGGTTAATGAATGTTTACTTATTGTGCAACAATGCATATTGTGATAACAATTTTCTTGTTTGTATCTATGCACATGCTTAGGCAAATACACATGCATACACAAATCAGCTATATTTAAGAGTAGCTAAATGAAAAAGACTACACTAAGTACCCAGAAGGGAAAAACAAAAAATAAAGGAAAACTGCTATCACAGAGTTTTCACAGATTTTCCACATTTTAAGGAGAAAGTATATATCATCACATACTGGTTGTTGACAAATTTTATCATAGAGACTAGTGACTAATTTTAATATTGATTAAATTAAGTTAATATGGACTAACTTTCTTTATATTATTAAACTATAGCATTAAAGTACCTAGAAAATTTATAAGCATAGGGCTATAAGAGAGAATATACAATAGTATACCAGTTAGGAAAGGTACCTTAGGAGCATTAGCAATGATGCTAGTTGTGGAGGCAGGGTGCAGGAACTAATCACATGTGTGTGCCAGCTTAATTCATAGACTTTTGCTATCTCTCAATTTTACTGGATCCAAGGTCCTGGCAAGGCTTAGGTGCTTCCTGAATACAGACTCTTACAACGTCAGTCGTGGTTTTTCTGAAGTTACAATCCATCTGAAACTCAGGCTGTCTTCCAAGTTCACATAGTTGTTTCAGAATTCATTTCCTTGCAGCTGTAGATCTCATGACTATGTGCTTTTCCAAGGCCAGCAGGGAAGGGTAAGTGCCTTTTTTCAAAAGCTTCCAACTGATTAAGAAACTATGAAACTTTATTTTCCATCATCAAAGTAAAGCCTCAATCTGTAAAATCTCACTCACTTGCTGTGTTTGTGCACTGTTGCTCTAGCTCTGCTACTATGCTTTGACTCAAATCCTCAATACCATGGCCTCACTTGTTTACGATTACTGCCTAGACTTTCTCGTGCTTAAATCTAACCCTCCGTTCATCTCTCTATGCCAGATATTTGACTCAGATTAATCTTACATTAGGAGTTAATGATATCAGCTTGATGTCACACAGATACACACATTTATTTCTTGTACGATAGCCAAATGTACCTCAATGTTCTGTACCTCAGTGACAGAACTGAGCAGTGTGAAATAAATAATATGGATACAATAACTGAAATATTTGACATTTGACTTTCAGAAAAGTTTATTACATTACTCCTGGAAAACGTGAAGGGAATGTAACAGATCCAGCAATAATGTTAGCAAGTTAAAGAAAAAAGCTTTAGGTAGGAGCTAGGGATTGACACTATGACTTTAAGAATGAAGATTTTGAGACTAGGGTGTTGATTAATTAATCAACAAATGAAAATCACAAATAGTAAGACTCCTACCCACTGATTAGTGCTGTGCCCAGTCTGCATCATAGAAGTTTTTACTGCAGTGATAGCAGTTAAGCAGAAATACTAGGAATGATAGAGGTGACAAAAGGGTTCAGTCTACAAGGGAAACAGCTAGATCACCTCTGCAAAGGCTAGAAAACATGCTTTACAAGTATGCAAAGAATATAAAAGCCAGAGGAAAGGGATATGTACAGTAAAAAAGACATCTTTTGGACATGACATAATTATTTACTCATGAACACACTAGAGCTGTGGTCATATGTATAAGATATGTATATGTATATAGAGAGATATAGATATATAGAGATAGATAGATGATAGATAGATGATAGATAGATAGATAGAT
>NC_022009.1:30767833-30774854 GCF_000317375.1 Microtus ochrogaster | reverse complement strand
AGACAGCAGACAGATAGATATACACCAAATAGGAGCCTTGACATTCAATAAAAGATAAAAGACAACCACGAGTTTCCAGCTTTCATTGGAGTCTATTTTCTTCAGTGGTATGTCACTGATAAATTGTCGCTTGCTCCAGCAAGGAAACTGCATGGATGCTTGGGGAAAAAATATCCATTAAACTGAGTAGGAAACACAAAAATAACTGATGAACACAAGATGAGGACATGTGAGAACATGTTTTACAGCATTATATAGAAATTTTATTCTTTGACTTGTTGATAAAGAGATGAAGATGAAAATAGAAAGTTAAAGGGAAAATTACTTATGCGTGTTCCGGGGAGCTCACCAGAGGTGACCACTCAGACATAGTGTCAAGCCATTGAAACTGGCTGAGATTACACTCAGATATTTGGCACCCAAGAATAGCCATTTAGACAATCTAGAGCAACAGATTTAAAAAAAAAAATCCACAATCTGGTAGCTCTCTCTGAAACTGCAGGTGAGGTTTTGTGCAGGCATGTACTTTAACAAAAGCTGAAATAAGCAGTTAACTGGATAGCATAGTTTGAATAAACAGTCAGTTTAATAGAATCTAAGATAAGTTAGCTGAGACATAGATTTTAGGTTCTTAGACTATAGTTGGGTATTTTTTTCATGGATTTTCTGTCAAAGAGATAAAATTTTAGTGAACACTGAAATGATCTCAGCAAAAACACAATATGGAGGACTCTCTGCCCAGTCTGCCCTGTACGGAGTAGTCAGCTTAATATTCGTTTGTCTTGCATGTAAACATCTGTAAATACTGCTATATTAGAAATGTTCCTGTAGAAATACAAGAAGCTATCATGTAGATTGGATACACACCAGAGATGTAAAGAACAAACCAAATGGCTGTGATTAAGCCTTAATAGTGAGTTAAGGAATTCAGAAAAATTTCAACTTTCCTCATCCTTAAAGAGACTTCTTCATTACTCCCTTCTTTATCCTATCACATGCTTAAGATGGCGTCATTATAATATATCTTTAAGTAATTATGTCATTCTAATTAATTTTAATTAGAATAATTATAGGCAATGTTTAGAAGCTGAGAAGCCTTGCTTTGCTTTGCTTTTTCTCTGAAATATAGAGGGCCAAATAGTCTAAGGTAAGCGTTTATCATTTCTGGGTCAAATAATTCTGAAACCACCAGCAGGCAACGATTCATGTGTGCCATGAACTAGTGCATGCTGAGATGAACAGACACAAATATTACCAAATATATGTGAATCTACAGGACAAATATTAAGATTAAAAATACACAAATCACATCTTTTCCTCTTCAAAGAATAACTATCAGAGTTTAGATTTTTAGGTGCCTTTAGAATTTTTTTTAAAAACAGTATCTCAGGATTATCTTCCTCACCTTCAATGTGAACTATCGTCATTTTCTTGTTGGTCACTCACTGGCCAGGTAGTACACAGTAGGTCTCATGTAGAGTACTTTAAATAAATAAATTCCTTTTACTCCTGCAGGAAGATGATGAAGGTGCTAGATACATCAATTTTCAATTTTTTATTGAAATTTATTGAGCTCTACATTTTTCTCTGCTCCACTCCCTGCCTCTCCCTTCCCCCTTCCATCCTCCCCCAAGGTCCTCATTCTCCCAATTTACTCAGGAGATCTTTTCTTTTTCTACTTTCTACTTCCCATGTAGACTAGATCGATGTAAGTCTCACTTAGTGTCCCCACTGTATTCTAAGTTTTATGCATATGGATCATGAAGTTGAAAGGTGAGCTATTGCTTTGTTGTCTTGAATTTTTGAATGCTGTGTCAAATATTTATGGTATGGATGTATATGTAATTATTGTGCTCAAAATTTTACTGGATTTTAGGTGACTTTTGGAGGAAAATATTCCTACATATAAACTTATATTCTAAGATGTTACAGCAAATATGTCCTAGGGGCTTTGCAGCTCTTTATTCTCAATGGATGACTTTCCAAGGAATACCATTTTTCTATTGTACAGATATTCCACAGTCCTCTTTTATAGCAAAGGCTTAACCGAGTGAGTCAGCGCTCATAATAAGCAATGTAGTATATCTGTATCATTAAACAGTATAGTTAAGTTTCAGATTCCATTTACTGATACATATTTCTGTATCATAGTTCTCATTCTGAAGTATTACAATATGATCTCATGGAAAGGTTACATTAGCATGCTAAATAATCAGTAGACATATACTAGTTTCATTTACTTTCATTCAATTTGTACTAAAATGACCCCGATGTGGATCAGCCTCTTTTTTCTCTATTGTAATACTATTTGTTGCATGTATGTCAACCTTTCTCATTCTTAAATGATTTTAATAACCACACTAAAGACTATTAAATTAAATTTCCTTGTACATGTGTCAATATAAATAAAAATCAAATAAATATTCTCTTTTTTATGCTTAACAATGCTTAGGTTGATACATTAATTGTGAATAGCTATGTTTTTCAACTATTGATAAAGGTTGTCATTTTCCCAACCCAACGTATGATACCTTCATTTCAAAATGAAAGATAAGAAAGTACAGAGCTATTAAAAATCAAGTACAAAATATCAAGAGGCCTGTTTGTTTTGAGGAAATATGGTTTTTTTTTCATGATGTAAAACAGCTTGCAAGACTGAAAGAGAGTTATACAGAGTGTTGTCTAGGCTGATGTAATGTCACTCAAAATTCATGACTATAGATATTGCAGCCAAAGCTGAAAAAATTTATTGGATTTGATTCACATCCTATTGTTGAAAAGTACCAAAACAAGACTAACATGTTTTATATAGCTTTCTGTCCATTGCATAGTGCTTTCAAAAATAGCATTGGGATGATTTAGATCACCTATTAGAATACAACATCAAACCTAGTGGTAAGAAGGAGTTTGTTATTGGAAAATATTGTCTAAAAGGTAATTGTTTCATGGCAATTCTGTGTTTTTATTACTGAAGCATCTAAAAAGCTTAACAATTTTGAAAAATTCAATGCAGAAACTATATATTAATCTTTTCCTTGTTTTTTTTGTATTTAACCAGGTACAATGAAATTTACTAGCACTTTCCTTGGAAAAATTTAACTCAGAAGAGGTGACATTTCATTTTCTAACTATATGACGGAGATTAAAAAGTAAAAAAAAAACATGGAAGTTATAGAATTATCATGCTTGTTACTCTCCTGGGATAGAATTATATATGCAAGTAAAATATCCATAGATCTATGGCCAAATAAAACATGTTTATCAGAAGACAATGAAAAATATGTGAATATGCTGAAAACCAAGGAAGAATCCATTTATTTGAAGTGTCTATAATATAATTTTGGCATTTCAAAATGCAATGTTTCAAAGCATGAATTCTTTACTAGGTACATAGCTTTAAAAATCAACTTCAAGTATATTTAAAGTATACTTTTCATAAACAAAACATATTTATGGATACAATACGGTGCTAGTTCTATAATTTCTACTGATTTTTTAGCCTTCAGGTAATATTTAACTGTAAAAACATTACAAAATTTTGAAAGTAGCTAGTAGAGTACCAGGAAGGAGAAGGAGTCTTCTAAGAAAGAGGACAGCATGAAACGAGAGGATTAAGCGAGGAGAGTGATAGAAGGGCCGGTTAAAGGAGAAAATATAGGGAGGAACAACTTGTACTAAAGGCCTTTTAATGCCTTGTGGAAATCTCCTGCCAATGAAACTTCCTAAGAAAAACAAATATATGAAAGGAATATAAATGGGATCACTATATAATAGGGAGTTAAGTCCATAGCTGGACATCCTATGCTACCAAGAAAACCACCAGTAAAAGAAAAGGGTACTCAGCATGGTGCTTGCTGTGGGCCTCTGCCTCTGTTTCCATCAGTTGCTGGATGAAGATTCTATGGTGACATTTAAGATATTCATCAATCTGAATACAGGGCAAGGCCAGTTCGGGCACCTTCTCCTCTATTGCTTAGGGTCTTAGCTGGGGTCATCCTTGTGGATTCCTGGGAATTTCTCTAGTGCCAGGTTTCTTGTTAGCCCTATAATGACTCCCTCAATTTCTCCACTGCCTTCCCCTTCTCTCCTCATCTTCCTCTCTCCTTTCTCTCCCCACCCCCATGCTCCCAATTTTGTCAGGTGATCTTATCTATTTCGCCTTTCCAGGTGGATCTATGTATGTTCTTCTTAGGATTCAACTTGTTACATAGCTTCTCTAGGATCATGGCCTATAGGCTCATTATCTTTTGCTTTATAGCTATTATCCACTTGTAAGTGACTAAGCTCTAAAAGTCCAGTTGAAGATTGAAAGGAGTGAGAATATGTGCCTTTGCCTCTTTAGGTCAAGACCATGATGGGGACACCCACTGAAACAGTTTGCCTGAGGTAATGGGAGCTCACTACCTCCAGTCTGACAAGGAAGGAAGCAGTATAGGACCAAACTAGATCCTCTGAATGTGGGTAACAGTAGTATGGCTGGGGCAGACTGCAGGGCCACTGACAGTTTCACCAGGATTTATCCCTACTGCTTGTTCTGGCTTTTTTGGAACTCAATATCTTTGGATGGATAACTTGCTCAGCCTATATATACTAGTGAGGGCCTTGGACCTCCCCCAAAGCAATATGCCTTACTCTCTCTGAGGAGTGGATGAGGGTCAAGTGGGTACAAAGGTGGAGGGAATGGAAGGAGGGGAGGGAACGGGATTAGTATATAAAATGAAAAAAGATAGTTTGGATTTTTTTAAAAATAAAATAAATTATAAATAAAAAAAGAAAGAGGTGCAACTTATAGAATATTATCCAATGGGGCCCCATAATTCTTTCCCCAAATAAACATCACACACTGTTGGCAAAACCATTGGTTTCCCTCCACCACCTGATGGCAAGGCCTAATTTCTAAAGATAGCACTTCTTTGCATCATCAAACAGGAAGAAACTGACCAACAAGAAGCTTCCCCACTACTGACAAGCATTTATGGCACTGTGAAGTACTCTGCAAGCTACTAGAGCAGAAAAGTAATTGTGAAGATCACCCAGTAACAAATCTTGTAAGTTGCAACCATGTCCTGTTTGTGAGATATATTTGTAAAATAGTGGCATAAATGTTATGGGATAGCCAACATATTTTATTTGGTTAAATGCCAACTCCATGAGACGGGATCCATACCAAACACTGCTAAAGTGGCCAAGAACCTGAGATTCCATAGATTCAAGAGATTCTCAAGATTCTAGGGGAAAATGCATTACATGTACTCTGCTAAAGGATCATAGCAATAAAAAGACACCATTGATATATTGCTGTGCCCATAGACCAGTACATCACTTATCCCTCATGAGATAAATTTCTTCTTGTAGTAGATGGTTAATAAATGCAGAGAACAATAAATAGACAAAGTGCAATAAACACGAATGGAAAAAGTACAAAAAAGTGAGAGACTAGATATTCAGTACTAAATGTCATCATGAAGCTTCTCCCTTTAAAGATTAGGTCTAAGCAGATTAGTAAGGATAATATGGTCAGAGCTAGATGTAATAAATGGTTGCGTGGAGGAAACAATGTCTCCATAACTGATACACAGATGAACTCGCAGAGAAAGCGACAGTATATACAGGATTCAATGCAGACAAGAAACCTAGGACAGAGAAATGTGGGTGAACACCAAGTCTTACTCCTAATCAGAAAGCAATTTGTAATTGGTATCTGATGGGAGAGGGAAACCACCTTTCTCCAATGGAGTGTCATTGGGCATAGCAATCATACTAGGACAGACTGCTCGCCAAATAGAGAAAGGGCCAACACAAATAGACAGTGTTTTATGTGTGCTGCTTTTTTTAATTTTGTTTAGTTTAGATATTTTTGTCCCATTGTATTTATTGTGTATTGAATTTTTGGTTTGTTATTGAGAGAGAGATAGCAAACATGCAGTGGGGTAGGTAGGGAGGTGGGGAGTATCTAGGAAGAGTTGGGCAAGGGGAGAAGATGAGCAACATCAAATACAAAGGATGACAAATTAAAAATTGTAGGCATATTCCAAAAATGGCATCTGACAATGATTAGTAATTGAGCCAAAAATCAATCAATGAACCAAACGCTCAAACAGAGAAGCACACAAGCAGATCAGTTCAGTCACACTTTCAGCAAGCAGCGTAGTGTGAATATTAAGCACATGCCAGATCCTGGGTAGGAAACCGGCCCCAAAATCAAGATATTTTATAATATAAAAGATAGGTAATGTTCAGGTGGATAGTTATCCTATTGCCAATGCTGTGTTATCTATATGCCTAAAGTGATATCCAAAAAAAGAGATATCCATTACAAAATCCAGAAAATGAAGTGAACATTTCTGTAAACAGAGACTGCACTTTGTTTCTCAGGCCCCATAGTGAGATGATCCAATATATCAGTGGATGGGAAAGAATTGTGTCCAATAATCCATACTCTGTTGAATCTTGTGCCAAGGGATGCTTCACAAGAGATCTACTGTAAGAATCTATCAATATACAAAAGGAGATAGACCCAGTGTCTTGCAAACTTGGTTTACCACCCCCAGAGTATACTTGTTCTGGTGGATCAGCCTTCTGTTCTAACAACTGAAATCTCAGTGCATGGATCCTGTGTCCCACTGCAGTATTGTTTCTGGCTTTGTAATCTTTATGGGATTTCTGTGTTTTGAATATTTGTATCTGCAACTACATGTATTTCTGTTGCTTTTACATTGGATCTTTTTTTAAATCCATTGTTTGCTTGTTTTATCCTATTAAGGATTGTCTGTTTTCATTGTATTCCTTTTAATTATTATTTTATCTTTTCTTCTTTTTAATAAATGCATGTTTGTTTTTTTATGAGAGGGAGAGAAAGCAAAAAAAAATGATATTGATTTAAGTGGTTAGGAAGATAGTAAGGATCTGGATGGTATTGGGTGAGTGGAAAGTATTAACAAAAGATATAGTATAAAAAATTTTTTTTCACGGTGCTAATCATTTTTTTAATTAACTTTCCTTTAGATCAAAGGCATTACCA